>NC_067483.1:73943738-74243738 GCF_947179515.1 Apodemus sylvaticus | reverse complement strand
TTTACATGGAAAATATTTCTGGTAAAATTCAAGAAATATATAGACAAGTTAAAATTGACTATTTCATGGAAAATTTCACATTTAAAATGGTAGATATAAAAACTTTTGTTAAATTAATTGAAGGCAGAATTAGAAACATTTGTGATAAAATCAAAGATTTACATTGAAAACATTTCTGATAACATAGAGGAAATATATAGAAAGACATATTAAAATTGAAGATTATCATGAAAAATAATGCAGATAAAATGGTAGACATAAAAAAGTTACTAAATTAATTAAAAGGGGAATTACAAACATTTTCTGATAAAATTGAAGATTTACATGAGAAATATTTCTGTTAGTCTATATCTTTTTATTGGGGAGTTGAAATAATGATTGTTGCTTCCTGTTATTTTTGGTGTTATTTTTATGTTTGTGTAGGTATCTTCTTTTGGGTTTGTTGGAAGATTAGTTTCTTGCTTTTTCTAGGGTATAGTTTCCCTCCTTGTGTTGGCATTTTCCATCTGTTATCCTTTCTAGGGCTGATTTGTGGAGAGATATTGTGTAAATTTGGTTTTATCATGGAATATCTTGGTTTCTCCATCTATGATGATTGAGAGTTTTGCTGGGTATAGTAGCCTGGGCTGGCATTTGTATTCTCTTAGGGTCTCTATGAGGTCTGCCCAGGATCTTCTAGCTTTCATTGTCTCTGGGTCTGGTGTAATTCTGATAGGTTTGCCTTTATAAGTTACTCGCACCTTTTCCCTTACTGCTTTCAATATTCTTTCTTTGTTTAGTGAATTTGGTGTTTTGATTATTATGTGCCGGGAGGACTTTCTGTTCTGGTCCAGTCTGTTTGGAGTTCTGAAGGCTTCTTGTATGTTCATGGGTATCTCTTTCTCTAGGTTAGGGAAGTTTTCTTCTATAATTTTGTTGAAGATCTTCACTGGCCCTTTAAGTTGGAAATCTTCGCTCTGTTCTATACCTATAATCCTTAGGTTTGTTTTTCTCATTGTGTCCTGGAGTTCTCAGATGTTTTGGGTTACCAGCTTTATGCTTTCTTTGACTGTTGAATCGATGTTTTCTATAGTATCTTCAGCATCTGAGGTTTTCTTGTATTCAAGAATCTCTTGTATTCTGTTGTCAATGCTTGCATCTATGACTCCTGAATTCTTTCCACGGTTTTCTATCTCCAGAGATGTCTCACTTTGTGATTTCTTTATTGCTTCTACTTTCACTTTTAGATCCTGGATGGTTTTGTTCAGTCCCTTCACTTGATTGTTTATGTTTTTCTGTATTTCTTTAATGGATTTTTGTGTTTCCTCTTTAAGGGCTTTTATCTGTTGACCGATGTTCTCCTGTATTTCTTTAAGGGAGTTATTTAAGTCTTTCTTGAAGCCCTCTATCAGCATTGTGAGATACAATTTTAAATCCAACTCTTGCTTTTCTGGTGTGTTGGGGTATTTGGGACTTGCTGTGGTGGGAGAACTGGGTTCTGATGTTGCCACGTGGCCTTGGTTTCTGTTGGTAGGGTTCTTGTACTTGCCTTTCACCATCTGGTTATCTCTGGTGCTAGTTGGTATTGTTGTCTCTGTCTGGAGTTTGTTTCTCCTGTGGGCCTGTAAGCCTATGTCCTTACTCCTCTGAGCTCAGAAGTGAAAGCATTGCCAGGAGAGAGTGATCTCCCAAAAATGGCGGCAGGAAGACTTCTGTCCCACTATTCTTACCTTTTCCATGGTGTCTTATGTATTTTGGGTTATTCTTGCATGGATTTGTTTGTTATTATATTTGTCTCAATATTACTTATCTCTAGTTTTTTGTAGAGAAAACGGTTATTTTTCTTTTTTTGTCTTTTTTATGATTTCTACCTCTATTTTTGCTTTCCTTCTTTCTCCCCTTTCCCTCTTAGCCAGTTACAAAAGTTTTTCTTTTTTAATCTTTATGGCATGTGTGTGTACATGTATGTACACATTTGCATGTGCATGCATGATGTAGTCATGGAGATCAGAGGGCATATGCTATGCTGGTCTCACTTCCACCTCTTTTGAGACAGATCCCTTGCTGCTTGTCCAAGCACATGCCAGGCTCACTTGCTGTAGGTTTTTAGGGACTCGCCAGTCTCTGCTTCCCTCTCACCCTAGAAATGCAGGCATTACGAAGATGCACTGCGACATCTCATTTACACCAGACCTGGACCACAACTCAGGTCCTGAGTATACAAGCGAAGAGCTGTACCTACCAAAGCAATCTTCCCGAGCTCAGATTTACCAATCTTACTTTTCTTTTCAAAATAATCCAGGATTATGTGTGTCATTGAATTAAGAATTGATTTTTTTTTTTTACTTTTAAAATTTTCATTGCTAAAATTAGATTTATTTTCCCATCAGTAGTTCAGTGTAAAATGTATAACATCCTATGGTATCTTTCTTGTTCATCTCCTCCCACACCCCCTAAGTGGTAGGCACTGAACCTATGTTCTCACACATGTGCAATGTGTGCTCTACTTGAGCCACAGCACCAGTCCTTAGCTTCATGGCACCTAAGGGTTTCTTTATAGCTTCTTTTTTTTTTTTTTAATAATCTCTGTTTTATGTAATGACAAGCTTTGAAAATTTTGTAATTCTTAATTCTTTTGTTTTTCCTCTGACTGTATTTGTTTGTAATTTATTCTTTTGTTGAATTTGAGTAAAAATTTGGACTTCTAAATTTTGTCAAATCTATGTTAAAAATTTTTAAAATAAGGTATTTTTACTGGCCAAGTATATGATCAATTTTTAATAAATACCATAGAAACATGAAGAAAGTATGATAGTTTTTCTTTGAGGAGTTTTAGTTATAAAAATATCAACAATACCATTTTTAATCTTTCATCACTCAGTTTTCTTGATGTTCCTTTTTGTCTGCCACTCTTCAAAAGATATATGGTAAAGTTTCACCGTATTTGAGTTCCTTTTGTTTTGTCTTGGTTTTGTTTGTTTTGTTTTTGAGACAGGGTTTCTCTGTGTAGCCCTGACTGTCCTGGATCTCACTCTGTAGACCAGGCTAGCCTTGAACTTACAGAGATCCTCTGCCTCCTCCTGAGTGCTGGGATTAGAGGCATGTGCCACCTTTACTTAAATATTTAGCAGATATAACTGCACCAAGAATACAGGTTAATGAACCATAATATGTCTGGGCTTCATCCTGTTATGGATGCTTTAAATGATTACATTTCCTGTTTAATACTTCTAAATTAAAATTTTACCTTCTCTGATATTAACTCCTCCTTGAACAAGAAGCCCTTTGGTGCCCATTTCTCTGAATAGTTGGTAACTGATATGTTTTCCTTGTTTTAAACCTGTTTCCAGTTAACAGCATACAGTCATTTGACTGTTCTTCTTAGATAGGCTCTGAATATTTTAGATGTAAATTTTATTTTTATTTTATGTGTATGGGTGTTATGTCTGTGTACCATGCATGTGACTTGTGCCTGTGAAGTCAGAAAATGGCACTGGGTCCCTGCCACTGCAGTTAGAGATGGTTATGAGTCTCCATGTGGGTGATGGAAATTGCACCCAGGTCCTCTGGTAAACATCAACTTCTCTTAACTATTGCACCGTCTCTCCAGCCCCCAATTTCTGATTTCTTTTCTTTTTCTTTCTTTCTTTTTTAATTTAGTCACTTCACATTTATTGGGATGACTTATATACATGATTATCTTCTTTACTGTTTATGAAAAGAAATCACCAGTAATCCCAAATGCAGTAGACAGATACCTCCTCTTCATGCAGGAGGTTGAGTTTAATTCTTGCTTCACGTCCTGCTTGAGAATTGGCTAGATTTAGTCCCTGGCTTCTCAAGAGAAGAAGGGAGAAGAATAGAAAGAGGAGAAGGGAGTAATAGTAACTCTTTCTAGAGGAGAAAGATGGAAAATACCAAGTGAGATGCCACAATGTATGTGGCAAGGAGATCATTCACATTTGGGGGATGCTTTCCTGGATTTCGATAAAATATTAGAAGATCCCAGGTGTTGGGAGCAAGAGCGTGTAAGTAGGGGTGGGAAGTAATGGAACTCACAGGATATGAAGAGCAGAGGGAGGAATATTTAGGGGCATGAAGAGGGTTAGCAAGAGAGAAGTAGGATCGGGGGTGTGAGCGAGGAGGGGCATGAATTGTAAGGGTTCGTGATTCACTAAAGAATGACATTGCAGACTCAAATGGTATGCAACAGCAAAGAGCATTTATTCTGCAGAGAACCAGCATGCACGGGTCCACCATGCAACCGAGATGGAAGACAGAGCTGTGTGCTTTGCAGGGTCAAAGGTTAAGGTAGGAGTGGGTGACCTACCTTTTTTCCCTTGATTGGTTGGCTCTGTCTCCAGTGGTATGTGTGGCTTTGTGATTGGTTAGGGCTCTGGGGACTTTTTGTTCTGTTCTGGGGGCTTTTTGTTCTGTTCTTGCATGTCCTCACTGTCTGAAGATCTGCTTTGGCTTCCCTTGTATTAACACCCATTCATGACTGGCCATGAGTAAGCAGACACATGCTTTTTCTATTGTTTGCCAGGGATGACATGTCATCTGTTTCCTCCACCAAGATGCACATTTATCCCCATAAACATTTTATGTCCAGCTTCGCACCAGGTTTATATGAGGAGAAGTCTAGAGAAAGTTTTTAACTTTCCCCTTTCTATCTCATGGCTGTTTTGCTAATTCTAGGTTTCCAAGTGCTTTCAGTCTACACAAGTATCTAATAATGTATGTCATGTTGTTAGGCAAGTTCATTATTATGTATGTTGAGAGTGTTACTCAGGGATAAAGCACAAGAATGCACAGGGCCCTGGGTTTTATCCATAGTAGCCCACCCACAGGTATGTACATGCATACATATCCACCCTCATACATCCACATTCATGTACACATACACACACACATGCATATGCACATGCACACACACATGCATATGCACATATACACACATGCACATATGCAGAGTCACATGCACACATATACATAGAGACACACATGCATATGTAAATGCACACACACATGCACATATGCAGAGTCACAATGTAGAAATAGATACACATGCATACACATATGCAGACATGCAGAATCACACACATACATGCTAACATACATATATACACACAGATACACATACACATGCACATACACAAATGATTAGTGTGATTCAAATTGCTTCTTTTTCTCCCCTCCCCTCCCTGCCCCATCCCCTTCCCTCCCCTCCCTGCTCCCCCTTCCCTCCCCTTCCCTCCCCTCCCCTCTTCTCCCCTCTTCTCCTCTCTTCTCTTCTCTTCTCTTCTCTTCTCTCCTCTCCTCTTCTCTTCCCATTTCTTCTTTCCTCTTTCTCTCTGGTCTCCTTAATCTCTATGGTACTGATAATTAAAATTTGGGCCTCAACCACACCAAGCAATTGCTCTGTCACTGAGCTACTGTCCTGAAGATACTAATTTAAAATTTAATTTTGGCTTTTAGAATTTATAAATAGACTCTCCCTGGCCCAGGGGGTCCTTGGAATTGCAATACTTTTGCCTCATCTTCTTGAGTGATGAAATTACAAACCTGTAGTAGTTACTTTTCAGTTGCCGTGATAAAATTCCCTGACAAAAGACAACTTAAGGAGGAATGGGTTTACTTTAGCTATGGTGCTAAAGGGATAGAGTCCATCATTATGAGAAAGGCAAAGCATAGTAACAGGAACCTGGCTGACTTCATTTTCACTCACACAGGAAGCAGAGGGAGAGCAAGAGAGCAGGAAGTGAGGCAAGGCTGTAAGAGCTCATGCCCCACCTCCAATGACATACTTCCTTTAGCAAGACTTCACTTCCTAAAAGTTGTACAACCTCCTCAAATACCACCAGCAACCAGGGACTGAGGGGTCGATGACATGAGCCTGTCGATCTAGTTTATCTCCTTTGCTGTGATGAAGCACCAGGAACAAAAGCGCCTTGGAGGAGGAAAGGGGTCATTTCATCTTAAGACTCGTAGGTCTCATTCCATCACTGACAGAAGTCAGGACAGGAAGCTGGAGGCAGGAACTGAAGCAGAAGTCTTGGACGAACACTGCATAATGGATTTCTCTTCATGGCTTACTTTTCTTTTCTTTTCTTTTCTGTTCTCTCCTCTCCTTTCTTCTTTTTTCTTCATTAATTTATTTATTCACTTTACATTCTGATCACAGACCCCTCTCTCCTTTACTCTTAGTCCCATCCTTCCCCTGCTTCTATTCACTCCCACCCCAGCCACATGCCAATTCTCCCTGGCACATCAAGTCACAGCAGGACTAAGCACAGCCTCTCCCTCTGAGAGCAGTAGAGGCAGCCCAGCTAGGGGAAAGGGATCCAAAGGCAGCTAACAGAGTTTGAGTCAGAGAAAGCCCCTGGTCCAATTGTTAGGGGACCCACATGAAGACCAAGCTGCTGTTTATTTGTAGGGAGCATAGGGCCAGCCCATGCATACTCTTTGCTTGCTGGCTAGTCTCTGTGAGTCCCCATGGGCCCAGGTTACTTGACATTGTAGGCCTTCTTGGAGTGTCCTTGACTACTCTGGCTCACTCAGTCCCTCCCACAACTCTTCCACAAGACTCCTGAGCTCTACCTAAGGTGTGGCTGTGAGTCTCTGCATCAGCTGCTTGATAAAGCCTCTCAGATGACAGTTATGCTAGGCTCCTGTCTGCAAGCATAGCCCAGTATCACTAACAGTGTCACTGTTGGGTCTCTCCCACGGAATGGGTCTCAAATTGAGCCAGTCATTGATTGGCTATTTCTTTGATCTCTGCTTTCTTAAACCCAAGGAGAGGTGGCACCATTCCTCATGGGCTGGGTCCTCCTCTATCAATCAGCTATCAAAAAAAAAAAAAAAGCCCTACACACCTGCCTGCAGGCAATTTGATGGTTTTCTCAATTGAGGTTTCTCTTCCCATATGACTATATTTGACTTATTTAAGTTGCCAGATACCAAAACAAAAACCAAACCAAATCAAACAAATAAACAATCCTCCCCAAACTCAAAACCCAAAACAACAATAAACAGGACAGGGACTTTTCTCATTCAAACCACCACACATGTGTACCACCTTATTCAGTTGAATTTATTTTTAAAACATCTTTGTTAAGATATAATGCTCTCAAAGTATACCATTGTGTGAGATTTAGTATATTCAGTCATACAACTATTGCCACAATAAGATTTCAGAAGAGTTTTGGTGCACCTCAGAAGAAGCTCTATCCCTATTACCTGTAATTTCCCATTCACACCCCATCCATCCCTGCCAGTCCCAGGAAGCTACTAGCCTAATCTGGATATTTCGCATGATGTAATCAAATGGCATGTGACCTTCTGTAGGTGTATGTAGGATATGCCAATCATACTACTCTCGTATTTGGATTGTTCCTGTTTTGGGTTACTATGATGCTTTTGTGCAAACTTCTGAATGGACAATGTTTACATTTTTCTTTGGTGTATACCTACATATAAAAGTACTGTCTTTAACATTTTGAGAAACTACCAAACTACGGGGCAGTCCCAATACTGTGTGTGTGTGTGTGTGTGTGTGTGTGCACATGCATGCACTTCTTCCTCCCCTATCTGCTGTTGCCTGTCTTTTTATTGTTGCCATCGTAGTGGCTATGAAGAGGGATTTCACTGTGGATTTCATTCATGAGTCTTTAATGACTTACAGTGAACTCATAGCCATGTGTTTATTGGCCATTTACATGTGTAGCTACTTTTGGAGAAATGTCTTTTTAATCCTTTTCATATTTTTAGATTGGGCTATCATCTAAAATCTGAGTTGACAAACATTTAAAAATAGTTTGGCTCCAATGCCCTTTTCAAGTACACTCTTCCAAGTTCTTTTACTCTGTGTATAATATATTTTATTCTCTTAATTAATTAATCAACTATGTGTTTATGTGTGTACATGCACATGTGTGCGTGTAGATTAGAGGACAACTTCCAAGAGTTGGTTCCCTCCCACCATGTGGGCCTCAAGGATTGAAATCAGGTAGCCACACTGACAGAGGAGGCTGCCAAGGAGCCCTCTCATTGGCCCTTTTAATAGTTTCTTGATGGTGTCCTTTGAATTCTGAATGTTTAGGGGTTTTTACTTGCTAATTGCTTGTGACTTCAGTGTCATTAATGAGCCCCTGTAAGTATTTCCTTGCTTTTGTCTAGGAGTTCTCAAGTGTTTGATTTTCACCCTTAGGTCTATGCTCAATTTTGAGTTACTTTTGTGCATGCTGTTCTGTAGAGGTCTAACTTTGGTGTTTTGCTATGATATTAGATTTTTTTCTCTTAAAATGGGCTATAGAGAGGATGAAGTCAGATTTCTTCACAGGCTCTGTTCATTTTCCTTTCATACAGGAAAGGTATGCTTTTGCATGAGCGCAGGAGCTCAGCTGTGGTCTTAGCAGAGTCTATACAAACATACATACATACATACATACATACATACATACATACATACATACAGCACACTACATATAAAATTATACATACAGCACACTCTTTTTGTCCTCCCAGGCTACAGTAAAGAAATACAAAGAGTTTGATTATTTTTCATCATACATCTTAAACCCCTTTTGTCTTGCTTGCCAAGTCTTTCTTTAGCCCAGTTTGGAATGTTACTAGCGTATTCCTTGGTGTGGTCCTTTAAAGTCTTGTGAGACAAAAAGAAGTCTGAGCTATAACTTCCCCTCCTGGAATGCCTGCAATCCACACATGTGGTTTACATAGTCCCCGAGCCTCTTATCAGGATTTACATTTTTTCTTTGTATTTAAAATTCATTTCATATTGGATCATCTGGTCTCTAATGTGGATTTTAATAATAACCACTCTCTGTTTTGATTTCTTCAAGTTTCCCCTCCCTCCCTCTCTGTTCCTTCCTTTTCTCCCTCTCCCTCCCTGTTTGCAGAGTCTCAACCCTGAGCCATCTCAAATGCAAAGCATTTGCTCTACCAATTAGCCACATTCCCAGTCTAAGGGATGCTCTTGTTGTTTTAAGGTCCCAGGAGACTATTTTGCTCTGGTTATTGTCATATGTTGTAGCTGAATCTCAAGTACTCATTATTTTTGTACTCAAAATATATTCTCTCTCCCTCCTTCCTTCCTTCCCTCCCCTCTCTCCTCTCACCTGATTTCTCTATCACTACCACCGAACTCAGGAGTTTGAAGGATTCTCCTGCCTCAGCTTTTTGCAGGTGCAGGTTCCCGCATCTGGGCATCTGGTAAGACATAGAAACTCCTCCATCAACAGCCCCAGCCCACTATGCAAATTTTTGGTTTCTTCTGATAGACATTTCTCTCTCTGAAAGACAGATGAACGATGTTTGAAATCTTCCAGGGCTTTTACTATGGTCACAGCTTCTTTACAGTGCAAGAGAGAGAGAGAGAGAGAGAGAGAGAGAGAGAGAGAAGATATTCAATGCCCTGGAAAAGGCTCTCTTGCTCCCTCAGGCTCTCAGTTGCCCTGCCTTGGGACCTCAGGCGGACTTCTGTAGAGACAGCAGTTCTTGTGATGTCCCGCTTTGTGACCCCACTCGGCAGAGTTCCAACTCTGGTTCATCTGCATGGTCAGCTCCTTGCAGCGTCAATCAGAGCATTCTGCCACACTTAGATCCTCATTGGAGTGGACTGTGCTCAGGCCTCCAGGGTCAGTAGGCTTGGCCAAGTCAGAAAAGAAAAAAATAAATGTGACTGCGACGTTGCCCACTTCACAAACCTCGCTGCTAGAGATCCCAACACTCCAGTCTTAATCTGATGTGCCACAACTGGCCTCCTTCCTCTCTGCCACCCCAAACAGTCCACTTGGCCTGCATTTGAGTCATCTTTGTGTTTATGCATCCAGCTCCTGGCACCCTGAGTGAGGCACAGTAGAGTTTCATAACAGTCTTTGCAATGACTGACTTTGAATACAAAGCTGCAGTGAGTGACTTGGTTGGAAATACATCATTGGATCCCAATACCAAAAACAAAGCTTCTGGCCCTGCTAAGGCTGCAGAACGGCATTTTGCTGGAATAATATTGAGAGATCCCAGGAATATAGGAAAGCATAAGGAACGCTTGGAAATGGGCAGGACCCAGCGTGTCCAGAGGCTCAGGGACGAACAGTCAGGACTGGTTGTACAGCAGGGGCCTTCTGGTCAGGGTCGTGTCACTAGTGGGATGCTATTCAGAGTTTTTTGCCCTTATATTTTTTATTTAAGATTCAAATTCCTGGTATAACCAGGAATTTGTTATGTACTGAATAGAGGCAATTGTGGAGAATCCCCAAACCTTTGGTTTCCAAAGTAGAGGCAAGCATTAGGTTTCCTATGTGACTCTGGCATTCCTGGCAAGAAGATTAGTTTCTCTCGTAGAATATAAGTGCACCAGGAAATGAATGAAAGTACGGAGTAATCACTAAGGAAGCTAAGTTCTAAGTCTCCAGGTCTCCAATTTCTAGCATGGTACAAGAAATGGCTTCCACAACCTCCATCCCCACCCTTTACGGTTTTTGCTCTTAATGCTACTCTTGAGACTTGGAGAAGAGAGAACAGGAAATCAGGTGGCACAACAGTTTCCACTGCCCACATTCAGCCTGTGTCTTCCACCTCTCCGTCCTCTGGGATTAGAGGACTCAGGCTGGCACTCTTACAATTCTAGAGTACCTTCTGCTCTGCAGTGGGACCCATCCTAATGGGAGCCATGAGAATTCCCAGAACTGGCTTGAGAGAGAGGCAAAGGGGCTATGTAGTCCTAAAACCAACTTCAGTTCTTCCTCTCTCTCATACAAACTGCATGACAGTATGTTAAGGTTCCTAAATTGAACAGGACTTTGTGGTATGGCTGGAGATTCTAGCCATAAAGTCAAGTTTCTATGTTACATTCTGTCTTAGTCCACTGGTGCTGATATAGCAGAGAAGCACAGAGTTAGTGATGCATGCATAGCTTAAATCTAGACCATATAGCTCTGGAGTCTGGGGAATACAAGGTTGATAACTGGCTAACTTGGTGTCTGACGGGGGCCCATTTCTTCATGTATGTCATGGTGTAAATGCTGAGAGACCTTTCTGAGACCTCAAAAGAGGAGTCAGATAAAATAAATAAATAAGGACTCTAATAATAAGGACTCTAATTTCAAAATAAAGACTCTAATTTCATTCATGATGGCCCCACCCTCATGACACAAATCACCCCCCAAAGATCCCTTCTCCTAACACCATGATGGTATGGAGTCTCGGCAGTCACGTTTGAAATGGGAACCTGAACATTCGGCTCACAGTGCTCTGCTTCTGCCAACATTGTTTTAAGCACCAGTCATTGGAAACAAAACTAGCCGGTGGACCTTTTCTTCACTCACAGTCCAGTGGGAGAAAACACGTGTTAAACAAACAACTGCACAACTAAACATGTGTTTGTAAAATGGTATAGATCAATGCCCAAAGAACCAGAGGATGTAATAGGAGCAAAATTTAGGTGGGTGAGATATGAAGAAGCTCCCTCAAGGAGTGACACAGAAGTTAAGCGATGGTAGGTTTGCCCAAACAAAGGGCCTCCTGCTCAGATTTGCTTCCCTTGTGTCAGGGATGCAGGCATTTCATCATTGCGATTGTCACAGAGTCTCAGAATCAGGAACATAGTGCAGAGAGGCAGGGGTGTCAAATGCTCGCAGTGTGTATATAGAACGTTTCTCAACAGCAGTAACAAGGGCAGTGCCATTTTGGCTAGGAGGCTACCAGCATCCTCATCTGAGAAACTCAGCCTGCTGAAGACAAGCCTTTTCAAAAGGAGAATCTCAATGGTCATTGTTGCTTTAAAAGTCCTGGAATCAAGACTTGAACAACTTGAATTCCCTGTCTGCCAAGCATAGTGGCTAGGGATGGAGTGGTGGGTGACTCAGAGTCAGGAGGAAGTGACTCTGCCAAGGAGAATTTTGGTGCTGCTTGTAGATGGCAAAGCACCTACTAGATCATTCTGGAACTTGTAAAGGATTTGAGATTCTAAGAGCCCTGAGGAACCATGGAAGATAAACTCTATTTAAAGCTTTAGAAGTTTTGTACATTTAAATAGTTTCCCCAGACTCCTCTATGGGAGATACACTACATCTTTAGGTCCTTCAGTTCCTTCTTGTAGTTAAAGGACTGTACACATTATATTGTTGTTGTTTTTTAATGCACGTGAAGATTGAAAGCAGGCCTATGCCATGGGAACCTCTCCTGCTGGCCTCTGACGAGGATGGACTTATGTGCTTCACGCAGCCCATTCCAGAATCTGCATTCTGGTTGGAAGGGAGAGTTGGGAACGAGCAAAAGTCCTTATCCACGGAAGTCATTGTTTTAATCTAATTAAATGCCTAGTGGAAAATCTCTCTCCATCCCAGAGATGCTTATGCCATTATGGTCAAGTCCAGGGCATTGCCAACATATCTTTGCAAATTTCATTAGCAGTGGCTGTTTCCGCCTTCTTCTAGGTCATTAATGAGTTTGTTAAACAAGGACAGTTCCAGTACCAGCCTCTGATGTGCCCCAGAGGACCTTTTGCTTCCAAGCAGCATAGTTCCATTTACTCCTGATTATGCAGTCTTTCCAGCTTGCCGCATTCCATTCAGATGACGGTGCTCGAATCCCGGCCGACTTCATTCTGAGCACAGATTTTATAGAGGTTGTAGTCAAATGCATCAGTGCCACCCACATAATGTCGTTATCCCCAAGTCCTCACTCACTATTTTGTTTTGATGTTTATTTTTTACCTGTTTGCTATTGCTATTTTCCTGGCAGAATTTAAAATGTTTATTTTTATTGCAATTAAATGCACACAGCCTAAAGGCTACCTACCATCCTTAACCACGTTCAGACAGACAGTTCAGTGGACTGTACTGCTCACGTTCTTATACAAGCGATCTGAAGGATGCTTTCATCTTTCAAAACCCAAAAGGAACTCTCTTCACACCATGCTCTGTGCCTTTCTCCCCTCTGATCCAACAGCCACTGTTCCATCCTTTGTCTCTATAAATGCTGCTCTCAGGGGAACTCGATCTATGCAGAACCTTGCAACATTTGCTGTCTCGTCCCGGCTTTACTTTAATAAGCATGCCCGTCTTTGTAGCGTGCATCATAATTTCCTTTCAGTGTTAAAGACAGGTTGATAGTCTGCTGGGTGTCTAGGACACACTGATTATTTATTTGTCCGAGGAAGATCATGTGTGTTGCTTTTGTATTTTAACTTGTGTGAATAATGCTGCTACGAATATGGGCATATAAATATCTATTCTCTTCACTTTCTAAAATGTGTACACAGGGTTGGAATATTGATCACATGGTAATTGCATTTTCTGCTCTTTGAGGAATTACCATAATGTTTTCCACAGCAGCTGCCCCATTTAGTCCCCCACTGACACTGCTCAGAGGTATCAGTTTCCCTGCATCCTCTCCAACACTTCTTACTTGCTGTTTTGGATGGTAACCATCCTAGTGCGTTTGGGGTGATGTCTCCTGGTAGTTTTCTTTTTTCTTTTCTTTTTTTTTAAAATATTTTTATTTTCTATATTCTTTGTTTACAATCCAAATGATTTCCCCTTTCCCAGATCCCTCCTCCCCATATGTCCCATAAACCTTCTCTTCACCCATTCTCCAATCACCTTCCTCCTTTTTTTCTGTCCTTATATTCCCCTCCAATGCTAGATCAATCCTTTCCAGGATCAGGACCCTCTCCATACTTCTTCATGGGAGTCATTTGTTATGCGATTTGTGCCTTGGGTATTCAGAGCTTCTGGGCTAATTAATATTCACTTATCAGAGATTGCATTCCATGTGTATTCGTTTGTGATTGGGTTACCTCACTTAGGATGATATTTTCCAGATCAAACCATTTGACTAAAAATTTTGTGAATTCATTGTTTCTAATTGCTGAGTAGTATTCCATTGTGTAAATATACCACATTTTCTTTATCCATTCCTCCTTTGAGGGACAACTGGGTTCTTTCCACAAAGTTTCTGTAAGGCAAAGGACAAAACGGCAACCAACAAATTGGGAAAGGATATTCACCAACCTTACATCTGATAGAGGGCTAATATCTAATATATACAAAGAACTCAAGAAGTTAGACCCCAGGGAACCAAATAACCCTATTAAAAATGGGGTACAGATCTAAACAAAGAATTTTCACCTGAAGAAATTCGGATAGCCTAGAGGCACCTTAAGAAGTGCTCAACATCATTAGTCATTAGGGAAATGCAAATCAAAACAACCCTGAGATTTCACCTTACACCAGTCAGAATGGCTAAGGTCAAAAACTCAGGAGACAGCAGGTGTTGGCGAGGATCTGGAGAAAGAGGAACATTCCTTCACTGCTGGTGGGATTGTAAGATGGTACAACCACTTTGGAAATCAGTCTGGCGGTTCCTCAGAAAACTGGACATGACACTTCCGGAGGACCCTGCTATACCTCTCCTGGGCATATACCCAAAGGATTCCCCCAGCATGCAATAAAGACACATGCTCCACTATGTTCATAGCAGCCTTATTTATAATAGCCAGAAGCTGGAAAGAACTCCTGGTAGTTTTCATTTGCATTTTCCTAATGATCAGCAATGCCAGGCACCTCTACCCCCTGCATGCTGGTCATTTGTGTATCTTTTTGGGAAAGTCTTCAAGTTCTTTGCCCATTTCTAAATTGAGATATTTGGGTTTTGTCACTTACAGTCCACTCATGTCATTACAGGATATCCACTTCTGAAGACATGATTTGAAATATTTCCATCCATTCATAAGTTGGTCTTTTTTCCCCATCCATTTCATAGCTTGTTAATTATGTCTGTTGATGGGCAGAAGTTTTACATTTTGATAATTTCTCAGCAGTCTTTATGATTTGAGAAATTATCACTTTCTTTTTAAAAACTGCCATTATTGTATGTTTCCTGTTTTTTTCCTCAAGCATACAAATTTGAGTTTTCACTTTTCTTAGGGGTTAGCAGCTTTAAAACATCATTGTTGTGTTTGATTTTCAAAATCTGAGTGAGTTTAAAATTTAGAGAAAGAAAAGCAGAAGGCAGGGAACTAGCCCAGTTCGGAAAGTGCTCCTTTCAAAAGCATGACGCCTGAGTTCAATTCCCAGAGCCTAAGTACAAACAAAGCCATACGTGGCGGCAGTTTCATAATCTTAGCATTTATTTCCCCAGGGCTTGTTGGAGGCAGT
Organism: Apodemus sylvaticus; assembly: GCF_947179515.1. Taxonomy (NCBI): domain Eukaryota; kingdom Metazoa; phylum Chordata; class Mammalia; order Rodentia; family Muridae; genus Apodemus; species Apodemus sylvaticus. The sequence goes on along the minus strand of NC_067483.1, from coordinate 74,228,580 downwards.
GAGCCTAAGCAGGGACGCCCAGGTTCCAGCCAGTGACTTTATCTTAAACAAGGGGAAAGACTTCCGAAGAATGAGACCTGAGGTTGACTCCTGGGTTCCACATGCAGATGCCACATGTAGCACACCTTGCACACATAAAAACATGCGCATACACAGGCATTCGTGTACCTATGTAAACACACAAAAAATGAAATTGTGAAATAGACATTTCATTGGGGAAAATTAAGTGGAAAGTGTTATGGAGGTGATACAAAATAAACATAATGAGCCATGTGTCTCCTTCTGCCCAGAATCATTTTCTTCCAGCAGCCTTGTATAAGATTCTCTTGTTCCACTTTTCAGACAATAAAATGGAGACTAAAAAGCTGTCTTACTCAGATTCACAAAATTGGCATGCATGCAGACATCATCAACCCCTTGTTCTTTGGCTCCATATCTCTCAAAAGCTATTGTTGAATTCTTTTAGAAGAAGATGCTCCCTAACTTGGTCCTCTAATTCAGTGGTTCTCAACTTGTGGGTCTCGACCCCTTTGGGGAGTTGTGGAATGATCCTTTTACAGGGGTCACATATCAGATATCCTGCATATTAAATATTTACATAATGATTCATAACAGTAGAAAAATTACCTTAGGCATTAGAAAGTTCGAGAACCACTGCTCTAATTTTATTTTGCCCTGTGCCACAAAATTGATACTAGCTTATTCCCCAAACAGGCATTGTGTGGTAAACTCCATTTGGGTTATTTTATAAACCCACACTGCACTGTGCAAAGCAGCACAAAGACCAGAGAAATTAGAGAATTTACTCAAGGTCATAGGTCTAGGTAGAAGAGTAAGTTTCTGTGCCCAAGTTAGTCACTTCCAGGGCTTCATATTTTGGACACTATTCCCTAGCAATTGGTGCTGTTTTGGAAGGCTGTGAGAACTTTAGCAGTGGGCCCAATTGATAAGAGTAGACCAGCAAAGAAGACCCTTTGTAGGGTATACAAAGGTTCCTGCTCTTTTCTCTTTCTGCTTCCAGATCTACTTCAACATGAACAAACCGGCCACATCTGAGTTGCTTTCCTGTGTCTTCCACACCACAGTGAGCTGAAACCCACTTAAACCGTAAGCCAAAATAGAGAATCCTTTCTTACTTTGTTCTGTCAGAGCTTGCTGCCACAGGGGAGTCTCAGTGTCCTCAAAACCTCTTCCTACTCTTACTGAACATGACTTTAGGGCAACTGGTTCCTATAACAGACTCCACTGTAAAGGCTTTCCATTTAAAATCCTGCTTTTTGATTTTGTTCCTTACTTAGGATCACTTCCTAGAGGTTCTATGGGACACAACTTTTCTGCCTTCATCCCCAGTTTCACCAGTTTCCCCTCCCATCACTAGCTTCCCAGATAAGGGAAGGGAGAGGGTTACAGAGAGACTGTTTCAGAAGCCCCCACACAGAGTGCTCTGAGAAGGGAAAGGAGACTCAGGCCCTCCAGGCCAGGCCTACTGGAATCTCTGGTCTCTATCTCTCTGGGGATTGCTATTTTAGGCAGGTACCACCGCTAACATTTTCCTATTGGAGTCCCATGTCTGTGTGCCTGGAGAAACATGTTAGAAGGAAGACTAAAGGCTCAACGGAAGAATGGATGGTTTGAATGAGCAAAGCTGCTCTGCACCTCAGTTCTAAGGCCTTTGTGATACAAAGGGGAGCCTCAAAACCTGATTCTGCCTCAGAGTTACAAGTAAAGCATGTTAAAAATGTGGGCTATTAAATCAAAACAACCCAGAGATTTCACCTTACACCAGTCAGAAAGGCTAAGATTAAAAACTCAGGAGACAGCAGGTATTGGCGAGGATGTGGAGAAAGAGGAACACTCCTCCACTGCTGGTGGGATTGCAAATTGGTCCAACCACTCTGGAAATCAGTCTGGCGGTTCCTCAGAAAACTGGGCACCTCACTTCCAAAAGATCCTGCTATACTACTCCTGGGCATATACCCAGAGGATTCCCCAGCATGTAATAAGGATATATGCTCCACTATGTTCATAGCAGCCCTATTTATAATAGCCAGAAGCTGGAAAGAACCCAGGTATCCCTCAACAGAAGAATGGATGCAAAAAATGTGGTATATATACACAAAGGAGTACTATTCAGCCATTAGAAACAATGAATTCATGAAATTCTTAGGCAAATGGATGGAGCTGGAGAACATCATACTAAGTGAGGTAACCCAGTCTCAAAAGGTCAATCATGGTATGCACTCACTAATAAGTGGATATTAGCCTGGAAAACTGGAATACCCAAAACATAATCCACACATCAAATGAGGTACAAGAAGAACGGAGGAGTGGCCCCTGGTTCTGGAAAGACTCAGTGTAGCAGTATAAGGCAAAATCAGAACAGGGAAGTGGGAAGGGGTGGGTGGGAGAACAGGGGGAGGGAAGGGGGCTTATGTGACTTTCGGGGAGCGGGGGACCAGAAAAGGGGAAATCATTTGAAATGTGAATAAAAAATATATCGAATAAAAGAAAAAAATGTAGGCTATTGGGTCTTATCCTAGGATTCTATGATTCAAAGAGACTGAAGTAGGCGTTGGATATCTGTGACTTTCTGAGAAAATCTTGTGAGGCAGCTGCTGGTTAATAGATGCCAATATGCAAAGAGAACAACTTTGTGTAAACAGACATGGTTTTCCATTGTGCAGTGTTATGGGAAAGTGCTGGCTCTGGACCTGAGGACTATGTTCCAATCTTAGCTCAGTGAACACCTGCAGAGTACATACCCAGGCTGGTTAGTGAGTACAAGAGCTCTGGAAGAGGCTGAACTTTTCAACTAATTTAAGTTACACAGGACATGAGGTAACCCGCAAAACGGAAGAGACTGGGGTGAAGTAGGATGGAGACTTGGCAAGGATTCTGTTAGGAATCTGGGATAGGAGGACATCAGGGTCTTTGAGGAATGGAACCACAGAAAGACATCAGAAAGAGAGAAAGGCAGAAGAATCAAGACTGTACTGATTGGCTAGATGGCTGGCCACCAAGTCCCCTGGGTCTTCCTGCCCCTGCATCCCAGTGCTGAAATTTCAAATGTGAGCAGTTAGGCCTGACTTTTTATGTGAGTGCTGGGGACTTGAACTCAGGTCCTCATGCTTGTACAATGAAGCCTCTAATTCAGTGCGTCATCTCTTCAGTCTCATTTCTACTTAGTTTTTGATGTGACACTATGTGAAGGCCAGCCTAAAAGGAAGCCTAGTTTTATTCTGATTGCAAATGTAAAATCCATGTCCCTGCAAGACTATTGTGAGGGATTAGGGAACCCTGAGTTTAAAATATCTTTTTGTAAAAGGAGATGTTTCAGAACAGACAGCCATTTTGTGCTTAGCTGTCATTACTGAGCCTTCTATGTACCACACACTGGCCTAGGCATTTGAGACCACAGAACCTGTGAGTACAAAGCCCACAGTGGCTCAGCACCAAAGGTCTTGTGAAGGAGTCTGGGCATTGGCTCATACCTGTAATCCCAAAACTCAGGAGGCAAAGGCAGGAGGATCAGAAGGTCCTGGTCATCCTTGGCAACAAAGCAAGTTGGAGTTTAACCTGGGATACATGAAACACTGTCTCAAAAACAAACAAACAAACAAACAAACAAACAAACAAACAAACATGTCTATTACTGCACACAACCTTGTATGTAACTTGGAAATTATCAGGTACTATAATTTGCCTAGAACTGTATAAAGATCACAACCATGTGTTTAAGAATCTGGCCAGACAACCAACAAATTGGGAAAAGATCTTCACCATTCCTACATCAGATAGAGGGCTAATATCCAATATATATAAAGAACTCAAGAAGTTAGACTCCAGAAAACCAAACAACCCTATTAAAAAATGGGGTACAGAGTTAAACAAAGAATTCTCACCTGAAGAACTTCGGATGGCAGAGAAGCATCTTAAAAAATGCTCAACTTCATTAGTCATTAGGGAAATGCAAATCAAAACAACCCTGAGATTTCACCTTACACCAGTCAGAATGGCTAAGATTAAAAATTCAGGAGACAGCAGGTGTTGGAGAGGGTGTGGAGAAAGAGGAACACTCCTCCACTGCTGGTGGGGTTGCAAATTGGTACAACCACTCTGGAAATCAGTCTGGCGGTTCCTCCGAAAACTGGGCACCTCACTTCCAGAAGATCCTGCTATACCACTCCTGGGCATATACCCAGAGGATTCCCCACCATGTAATAAGGATACATGCTCTACTATGTTCATAGCAGCCCTATTTATAATTGCCAGATGCTGGAAAGAACCCAGGTATCCCTCAACAGAAGAGTGGATGCAAAAAATGTGGTATATATACACAATGGAGTACTATTCAGCCATTAGAAACAATGAATTCATTGAAATTCTTAGGCAAATGGATGGAGCTAGAGAACATCATACTAAGTGAGGTAACCCAGGCTCAAAAGGTGAATCATGGTATGCACTTACTAATAAGTGGATATTAACCTAGAAAACTGGAATACCCAAAACATAATCCACACATCAAATGAGATACAAGAAGAAAGGAAGAGTGGCCCCTTGTTCTGGAAAGACTCAGTGAAGCAGTTTTCAGCAAAACCAGAACGGGGAAGTGGGAAGGGGTGGGTGGGAGGACAGGGGGAGAGAAGGGGGCTTACGGGACTTTCGGGGAGTGGGGGGCCTAGAAAAGGGGAAATCATTTGAAATGTAAATAAAAAATATATCGAATAAAAAAAAAAAGAATCTGGCCAGATTCAAGAGTGACCAAGCTGGAGAAGATCTTCAGAAAGGATTAATTTAATTTTCTGCACTTTGCTGCTGAGGGCCTGAGGTCTGCAGAGGGGAAGGACTTAGAGCTGTTGATAAATTCTTACGACTTTACTAAGTGTTCCTTATTTAATAGGGCATTGCTAAGAATTATTACAACATAAACTTTGTAGTAGATCAAGCCTAAGCTGTCAGGGCTGAAGTTTATGTAAGCATCATCTGGCTCAATTTGCTGAATTTACTAATGAGGTACCAGGAGGTGCATTTCATTTTACTTACTGCTGACTCATAGCTTAAAGACAACTGCAGTCTTTGGGATAGGGAGTTGGAAAATAACAGGACACCAGCCTTAAACACCCTTTTCCTTTTCCAGAACATTACTGATCAATTGCTGCTTAAGTATATGTCCTTTCCTTTCTTGATTAATTGGTTTTATTTGAGCAAATACTTACAAGTTAATTGGACTTTGGGAAGGTGAACAGCGAGCAGACGTCTGTCATGTGTAGACAAACGATCTAGGTTAGAATGCAATGGGATACAAAATGTCACACTGCCCCCAAGTGAAGTAACAGACATGTATTTATCCTCTACACCCGTGGTCTCCAACCTTCCTAATGCTATGACACCCCAACCATAAAATTATTTTTGTGACTACTTCAAAACTGTAATTTTGCTGCTGTTTATGGATTGCAATATAAATAGGTTTTGGAGGAAGAGGTTTGCCAAAGGGAACCTACAATTTGAGAACCACTACTCTATAGCAAGAAATGTGAAGAATGGGGATTATGGAATTTGGTGGTGTAGTGGTTCTGTCATTAGAGACCTAGGCTTTTAAAAATGTCTTCCCTGCAATACCTAGCTACATTGTGAACTTAGTTACTATATCATGACAAAATATCTAATAAAAGCCACTTACTGAAAGGATTTATTTCCGGGCACAGTTTGAGGGAACAGTCATCATTGTTGGGCAACACATGGTGGTAGAAGCATAGGCTGGTCACCACCTGTGTCCTCAGATGGGAAACAGAGAGCAGCAAAGGCAGACCTTGGCCTCCTCCGTCCTTTTCATCCACTAGAACCAGTGCGTGGAATGATGTCACCAGATTTAGGTGAGCCTTCCCACTTCAATGAACATAATCTAGAAATTCCTTAGCAGATATGCCCAGAGGTTTATCTCAAGTGGTTCTGGATCTTGTCAGGTTGGCCTTTAGTACTAACTACTGTGCATAGCTACACATTTGTCTATATGCTGAGATGGCCAAAGTACTCAGATCTAAGCTTTACAGTTCATAGATACTGTGCTTTATTTACATGCTGAACTCAAAGAAAAAATACATGAAAAGAAAAATGGGCTAATTTCTTTTTCTTTTTGGAAGGTTCTTTTCTTTTATTGGATATTTTCTTTATTTGTTTTGTTTTTCGAGACAGGGTTTCTCTGTATAGTCCTGGCTGTCCTGGAACTCACTCTGTAGACCAGGCTGGCCTCGAACTCAGAAATCCACCTGCCTCTGCCTCCCAAGTGCTGGGATTACAGGTGTGCGCCACCACACCCGGCTAGGATATTTTCTTTATTTACATTTCAAATGTTATCCCCTTTTCCGGTTTCCTCCCACTCCCTGAAACCCTGTCCCATCCTGTCTCCCTGCTTCTATGAGGGTGTTCCTCCACCCACCCACCCACTCCTGCTTCCCCACCCTTGATTCCTCTACACTGAAATGCCTGAGATAGACCATTTCAACGTGTCTTTAGTTAGGATGGGGGCATGTTTCTTCCAGTTCTCCTTGGCTACATACAGATTTGTGTCAGGTATCCACTAATCCCCAGCAAAGAGAGAATTGTCTTCAGGCTCAGACACACCCTAGTTCATCTTCTAGGTCTGGAAGAGAACCTTTTTTTCTTGGAGATGCTAGTTCTCTAACAACTTGAAGTTTTGTATAGGAAAGGCCCAGAATATCGATTGGGCAGGAGAACATAGCGTCTGCCACATCACAGTCAGTATCTTGGAGCAGTGGACTTACCAATAAATATTGCTATGCATACTGAAAATAAAACCCAGTTACTTTCTAAGCAGGTCAATAGTTACAGCAAATAAACTTTAGACAGCTTGGATTTGAGTCTCCACACCAGCTCATATCTCATCTATCCATCTAGTCTTCAATTTTCTTATCTGTAAGAAAGAAATTATAGTAGTATTTCCCTCACATTTTGGGATCTTTGTTTTTTGTGAGTGGTTAGGGAACACAGTGTGATTATTAATTACTCAAATCAGTGCTAAGCACACAGTAAGCCTTCAACAAATGCCGGCCCCTGGGATTTTGGAGCCATGGGTGCTGTAAATTTAAGATCTGTTTATTTTTATTTAAGTCAGATTTGTGTGTTCCCTAAGCCTGTAGCTGCTGTCCCTTTCTAAGTGTGAGGCACAGAGTCTGGCATGGCTGGTTCTCCTCCATGTGAGGTGTTTTGGTTTTAATTCGGGATGTACAGGCAGAATTTCTCTGGTTCTTCTTTCTAAGTTTCTGGCTGCCTCCGAGAATGAGCCCTGTTTAATCAGCTTACTCAGGCCCAGAACCCATTTATTTGATCTCAAATTGGATGTTTGCCTCTCAGGCCCAGACCAAAACAACAATGCAATTTACCTTATCTGCTTTACATTTCTGGCTCCCAGAGAGGAGACTTGGCAAGCACCTCCTCCCTCAGGACACCAAGACTTGAAGCCCAGTGAGCTTTCTCTCCCAAGCCCAGAAAGCTAAGCTGATCTGGACATTTTGGAAACTGTTAAAAGACTAACAAAATCTCACTGCTATCCACTTTATGACATTGATGGCTATGTGTACTGGCTTGGACTCCGGTTTCAGAGTCATGGATGATCTTGACAGGAAGTCAGGCTAGTTCCAAGAGAAATGATTTTGTAGAACAGATCTGCTCAAGGTCCTTTATGCCCACAATTGCCTCGACAAGCTTTGGCATGATTATTTGTGCAGACCTGACTGTGAGAGTCTCCCCCAGAGTTCTATAAGTAAGAAGAATCCTTTAGTGAGGGGGTTCATGTCTTTGAAACAATATCCCAAGTGCAGATGCTTCCTGTTCAATTTCAGACGATAACTGGCAAATGCCTGGCTTCCCAGAATGGGAGAGAAGGGAACTCTTGTCTTTCACCACAAACAAACTATACAATATATTGTAAACTCAGTTATTTTTCCCCTAGAAGGGGGATTTTACTGCCCTTGAGAAAGGTCACTAACTTCATAAACTTGGATTTGGGATAATCACCCTGGAAACCAGAAAAACCCAGTTTTTCTTGGTTTAGTATATATGGTTTATTCCATTTCTGGCTCCATTTTTTTCACTTGCTGTCTGAATGATCTTCTATTATCACTGCTTGTTGAAATTTAGGGATTATATTTCTGTGCTCTTGGAAATTATTCAAAAAATAATTAAAATGCCTACTTAGTTGTGTTTTTCCCTCTTAGTTATCTGGTCCTTTTACCATTTTTTTTTCTGAGTAATAAATCATCTCAGGAAGTGAGTTTCTCTTCTCTTCACCAATGTTGCAGGCTCTCATGACTGAATTTTCTTGCTGTGCTTTTGGAATGTCTTTTGTTCCTACCCAGCCTGTCCTCTACCAGCCCCACCACACACTACTCTTTCTGCCGTCACAGCCACCTGCCCTCCTCTGTCCATTTCCGCCTCCTATCCTAGCCTTCCTAGAGTCCAGATCAGGCTTCCAGTCCACTAAATAGCTCACACACTATAATGGGGCTGTGAGATCGAACAAATCCTCCTCTGTGAGTTGTTCCTGCCAGATAGTCTGTCACAGTGATGAGAAATTAGCAACAACAACAACAAACAATAAAAAACATTTTTAAAAGCCAGGTGTGGTGGTTTATACATTCAATCTGAGTACTTGGGAGCTGAAGAGAAAAGAGTCACTGTCACTGAAAATTCGAGCCATCCAATTTTGGGTTCCATTGTGAGTTCTAGGACCGTGTGACTACACTGGGAGACTGACTAATTTTTCTTAACATTTAGAGAAAGTATTTAGTTCAAATAAAATCTGAGCTTAGACTGTTTGTTGTAGATTCTGTAAGACCCCAAGAGAACATGTGGCCATCATTGTCACCCATGTGTTTCCAGTCTGGGGCCTGTGGCTTCCTATATTGATGGACGGCTTCTATTGCACTCATGTCCTGGTTGCCAGAATCCTGGCACTTACCTTTCAGAAGCCTCCCTTACTTTAGTTGCTATGGCACCTTCTTGAAGAAGACAAGTATAACTTGAAAATTAATGTTAAAAACTGAAATGCTCTTCTGTTTGGTTTTCATAATTGGCAAGCATGTGTATATCTCATCCTATACCAGACACACTGTCCATTCAACATGGAAATGGCACTGCCACTGAACAAAGTTTTGACCTTGGTGCTGTTGTATAGTTAAATAAGACAGTGCATGCAAGAGCAGAGGGCTAGCAGACAGGGAGGCTCAGACACACCTTTCTGATCCACTCACTTGCTTGTTGTGAAACCTAATCTGGGTCAATAAGGCTGATTATAATCTTTGTGAATCCCACTCAGTGCGGACACTCTTCAGTTTCGCTAGACAAGCATTTTGTGTTTGCCTATGGTTGCCAACTTCAAATGTCTGTTTCTTTGTAACATCTGAACTGCAAAGCTTATTTGAGTCCATTAATTTTGTATGGGGAATTATGAATCTACAATGAAGCCAGGTGGTGGTGGTGCATGCCTGTAATCCCAGCACTCTGGGAGGCAGAGGCAGGCGGATCTCTGAGTTCGAGGCCAGTCTTGTCTACAGAGTGAGTTCCAGGACAGCCAGGGCTACACAGAGAAACCCTGTCTCGGGAAAAGAAAGAAAGAAAGAAAGAAAGAAAGAAAGAAAGAAAGAAAGAAAGAAAGAAAGAAAGAAAGAAAGAAAGAAAGAAAATACACTATCAGAACACATTAAGAAGTAGAGTCAGTGCTGTCAAAATTGGACATGTAACACATTTCCAGGGAGTGATAGATGGTTGTTGCCTGAGATTGGACTATGAGGCTTCGAGGGCTTCCAAGAGTCAGGACAGGCATGGGTTTGTATTACTAATTTCTGTTTCTAGTCTTTATTTTTGAGAGTTTCATACATGTATACAATAAAAGATGACCATGTCTACTTCCCATTTCCTCCCTTTATGTCTCCCCAATATGTCTCCTCCAGTCAGTGCTACCATATGCACATGGGTATTCAGGCCACTGGAGCATGGGAAACCACCACTGGCCACATTCTCAAAAAACAAAAAAAATCCTCACATCGTTAGCAAATATCCACTTCCAAAGGCTCCTCAATATAAGGTGGACCTGGAGACCATCTATCACATCCATGTGGAGAATTTAGTTGGCTTAATATGGGATAGGTCTTGTGCAGGTAACCACAGCTACCGTGTGGTAGGACTGTGATAGCTGTGTCACTTCTGGAAGTCAGTCTTTCACAGGAATCTTCTCTGTGTCTCAGCTCTTACATTCTTTCCACTCCCTCTTCTGTCATTGGTGGTTGGGGGTTAATATCGTTCTATTTAGGACTGAGAACTCAGCACTTTGACCAGCTATACATCTCTCTGTTGAGTGCTTCGAACCACAAAAAAGAAGCCTCTTCAACCAAAGTGGAGTACAGTCTGGGTCAATGGGTACAAAAACAGACATTTAGAGGGCAATTTAACAAGCTGATCATTTAGCAAAATAACAATAGAATATTCTGCCGCAAGATCTATTACTTCACCAGTCATGACTTTTGACCCAAATTACAGCAGTAGGCATGAAACTCCCTCCTGTAGAGTAGGTCTCAAAGCAATTGGTTATTCTGGATATGACCATGGTATATTTTCTTCCCCAGAAGCCCATTTAGCACCTTCTTGCACTGTGGAAGAAGATAGTCAGAAGAGAAGACACTTTCTGGTTAGTTGAAATTGATTTCCTTGTGTTCTGCAGCTAAAGTATGTGATGATTTTAGCAAAAGGGTCTTACCATGAAGTTATGGTAGGTAACCAATACAATAGCCTTTGTTATTTTGGAGACTTCTGGGGCCTCTTTGGTCAATAACTGATAGAGAGGTATCCCATGATTTGTACTATGATCTTTATTTAATAACTTGCATCTTCTGGGAGCAAGCAACACTGTCCACCTATGGAGAGTTATTACACTTGTATTACTAATTTCTTAACAGATACAATGTCCATCTGCATACTGCCTCTTTCTACAGAGAAAGGAGCAATGACAACATATTGAAAGTTGAGTGCGGAAGGCAAACCGTTCAGTGGGAGCCACAGGGTCAGAATACAGGTTGATTCCATAGGGAAACTTAATCACAGTGCAAACAGCAGTGTGGACCCATACTACCTCTGTAGCCGTAGACAAAGCTGACAGCAAGCTGTGGGACTAGGAAGATGCTAAGTGCAGGCCTCAAGGCACCAGCTCTGGGCTCTGAGTCTAACACAGGGAGAAAGTGGTTTTCTTTTTCTCAGAGTTGTTTCCAATTTTACTGTCTGGGATGGTGGTCCCAGGCAGGTGACCCAGCAGTATGGGTTGTGCGGAGGCTGAGGAGTGGGTAGATGGGAGAGATGTAGAAAACACACAGTGAGAAGGTTTCTTGAGATGAGAGAGCTCTGGTGGGGGACAGCTTGCCCGCTAAGAGGTGAGAATTTACTGGTGGGCCATCACTGTTGTAAGGCAGCTTTCCTTTAGTTCTCGCATATCCAGTTTTGTTATCACTGAAATTCTCCTGTACATTTGTTAGGAAGGGCTACCTCAATGATGTGTCTGTTTTCACTTAAGGGACCATCTTTATTTAAGGATTGACCTTCTTCTCAGGTTTAACTAAGCTTATTTTATATTTTATGTTATTATTTTTAGAAGCTTTATTATTATGCCTGTGTGTGTGTATGTGTGTATGCTTCACTTGCAGACACACTTATGTGGAGGTCAGAAGACAACTTTGTGGGATTGGTTCTCTTCCTCCACATATAAGTGTGTTCTGAGGATCAAACTCGGGTGCCTTTACTGGTCAGATCTCATATATTAGATTCCAGTAATAGCTAGTCCTGACAACTGTCTCACCAGTGTTATACACCACACGCCAGACTCTCCTCAACACCAGGTATGCCTCACCCCCCTCCCCTGACCCTTCCAATGCCTTTTACAAATGAGTTTTGCAACCATTTGTAGTATTATGTGTTTAATAAATCCCAGCACATGGTTACTACCTGCCTCAATAGTTTATGTTCCCAAAGGAAAGACACGCACACAGCCTTTATTATTTTTTTAATATGCCTTAATCAGCACAATAGCTGGGCAACTGCCTAATCTCCATGCTGTTAGAATCTACCTCCCACCAATAACTCCAAGTTACTACTCACTAATTTCTATCTTCCATCTTGGCTGCTCTTGACCCAACTGAGCAGCCCTCTGGGCCACGTTCTCTTGACCCTTTTACACAGTGCTTTGGTTCTCCCTCGTTCACACCTCCCAAGGCATGGAGGCTCCCTCGTTCACACCTCCCAAGGCATGGAGGCTCTTCTTGGACATTCTGAGGTAACTTCTCTTCCTTCCTCCTCCTCCTCCTCATAGGCCCTAGCCCAGGAAACCCAAACCCCGCCTCTCCCTCTCTTCTCCGCATTTATTGGCTGCTGGCATCCTTATTTACCAATCAGAATTAACTGGGGGCGGGCTCAGAGATCTGGGGGGGGGGTCTAGCAGTAAGCATGACAAAAACAGCAAAAGACAAAACCTCAACAATCAGTTCCACTTACAGGTGAAGAAATGGAAGCTTTATAATGGTAAATATCTCAGGGACATAGGCCTGTGGACATTGGACAAAATGTTGGTCCAGGAGGAGGGGACAAAACCTGCGCTGCCTTTTAAACAGAACTCTTACCATATTCAAAGAAAGCACTGTGTTCATATAGCGGGGGATCTCAATGTGACAGCACACAATGTGTATAGTTGAGAGAGAGGGGAGAGGGAACGATCAGGAGTCAAATGAAATTAGAACAAGATGCAGAAAAAAAAAAAAACGAGATGAAAGAGTAGATTGTAATCAGGAAGTTGCAGAGAGGAGAGCTGGGAAACGTGGTGGCTCTGAGGAGCCCCAGGAAGGAGAGGTGATTGGACCTTGGAAAGCCCAGGTCGGCTGGCTGAGTCCAAGAAAATGACTCGGTGTTCCAGGAAGGGAGGGGGCTGTGCTGGTGCACATGTTGGACTTGGTTAACAGTAAGCAGATTGGATCAACTGAAGAAAAGCTCAAGGTGGGACCTGGGGAAGAATTTTGGATTTAGGAATGTGAAGGGCCAGGGAAAGAAGAAATACACACTTTCATTCTGTTAGGTAGGTTGTTGGAAATAAGAAAGAGTAATGGAACTTTCCAGGATTCGGCGACACCTTATTTCAGGGGTGTTGTGGAAACCAGTGCTAGTAAATTGCTAGGCGAGGCCGCTAGGAGCCGGCTAGGAGAATGTTGCAAACTCCAGAGAACCGAGATACTCAGAATCACAGGTCACCACCCATCGCCCCAAGCTGACTGAATTAAAGATGAACCTATGATGTAACTGTGCAGAGTGGGTAGAGCAACATTGCTTCCAATCATGGGCAGTGTCTGAATCAGTCACGGACTATTATTGTTTGGGGGTTTTGTGTATGGGAAATTCACAACTAATTAATTTACTTATATTCCTCTTCCCAATCTAATTAATTTAAAGAACTTTAAACAAGTACTGCCTCCTTTGACCCCACAGTGGTACAAGCCCATTTTTGTAAGAGGGCAGCTTTTAATTGAGGTGGTTGCTTATGATCTCTGAAGGAAACCTTTCTCTGGATGCTCACACAGCTGCCACTTAGCCACGCCACTCAGCCCAGGCTTTCAAAGCTCCTTGCTTTAACTCGAGAACACGGGGGGGGGGGGGGGGGGGGGGGCCAAGGGCTGGCATTCCAGACGCTTCGGTGGGACCACAGTTCCCTTTGACAATCTGCTTTTAATTTTAGGGGTCTGCCCATTTCTCAGCGTTCATTATTAGCCCAGATTAGAAACCTGAAGGACTGACAAATAGAGATTGAACACAAATTATTTCCTCATAAAGAAACAAGGTTACTTTACTCCACCACAATAAACATCAAATGGAGAAGTGGCAACCGTCTAAAGAGAATTACCGAATTTTTTAAGGAATCATGCTCTCTATACTTTAAAATACAGTGCTTCTGGATGTCTGTTGGATTGTCTGGGCAGCTTTGGCCTTTGCATGTAGGTCCTTCCCCGACGGGCACCCCTGATCTCTTGAGGAGCAATGTCTAGAATCTGGTACTTATGGCGATGCTTAGTACCATGGACAGTATGTCTTTAGTACCTGGAAAGAGAGAGGAAAGGCTGGAGGGAGAACTAAGAGCACGGGGAGGCCGGAAGGGGGTTAATTCCAGACCTTAGTTGACATGGACAGAGCTTAGGACTAGTGAACGCCTCAACTTCAGCGCTTTGGGCCAAAAAAAAAATTAAATAAATAAATAAATAAATAAATAAATAAATAAATAAAATATTAATAAAATAAATTTAAAAAAAAGAAAAGAAAAGAAAAAAAAAATAAAAGCTTTAAGTTTCTTTGTGGCTGCCCATTTGCTCCTGCGTCTGGATAGATTCAAACCGGGCCATCAATCTCTCCCCTCCTTTTCTCCCTACTCAGTTGCCTCCTCTGATTCTACTCACAGGACAAAGGGGCCCCGTGGGAAGGGAAATATGGCTGGAGTTGGCAGAGGAATGATCAAAGGACAGCAGAGCCCGCAGAGAAGCACCTTAGAAATGATTCAATCAGAACCCTCCCGACTCTGCCGGAAACGGGTTTCCTCCAGGCCCACAGCTGGCTGACATTGTGAGGATCTGGCTTGTTCCTCTCCCGTCTCCCTTGTGTTTCACGTTTCACGGGGTTATTAGAAGATGGATGATATAGTTTCTAAAGAAATGCTCTGTAAATTGCAGCCCATACGCATCTGTTATCTGTGTGAGTGAGTATGTCTGTCTGTAGGTGTCTGCATCATAAAGAGAAGAAGGCTCTTGGTAGATGGTTGGCCAGATGTTTAAACCTCTGGCTCTAAAAAGGTAGGCTCACCTCTCTTACCCTGGCTCTGCTATCCGCAGATACTTAGCGGGCTGAGAGCCCCAGGTCCTCACCTGTGACGCAGCAATACCAAATTCATTTCCTTGATGTGGCTCTGTTGCCCTGTTGCTCGGGTCCTGGCACATTGGCGATTCTTACAGTAAACAATGTGAAAATAAATGAAGGGATGAGAACTCACTTCCTCAAAATATGTAGATATTATCCCCATTTACCAGAGAGTTCATCTCATCGCTCCTATTGGTCAGTAAGTGATTTGTTGACTCTATCCATAGATAAAGCCATTTTTGGTTGATGTATAAAACCAGGGCGGGGTGGCTGGGTACTGACTGCCCAGAGTAAGAGTGGTACTTGGGGGCAATAAGTGAGCCTGTTTACAGGAGGAGCCTGGTCAGAGGCTGACCTATTGGGTAGTAAACAGCTCAAAGTTTGAGCGGAGGTAACCCAGAGACTAGGGAATCACTGCGTCGTAGGGAGGGAGGGCAGGCCAGGATGCAGGTGGAAAGCTTTGCCACAAACCCATTTATAGGTAAGAGGTTTCTGAAGAACAAGCACTGTGTGGCTTTTCCTGGGGAGATGTGAGCGAACATTTATTCATTCCCCCAACCCCCCTCCCCCCGGGCACTGGAAACAGACCGAAGAAAAGGCCCTATCCAAGTCTAACTTAGGGACTACTTCTGGGAGCATGGGTGAAGGATAACTTGGAGGAGCTTGGGTGCCCTGGGGGCAACAGCTACATCACCAGAAAGCCCCACCTCCGAGTGGATGATAGCCTGTGGCCGCTGCATCCCTGAAGCTTCCTGTGCAACTTCCGGGTGGTTCTGCTGGGCAAATAGCATCTTCTCCCGAGACAGTGTTACTGCTTTCTTCGTAGCCTTAGGGAGGCATCTTGCAAAGCTTATAAGCTTTCTGAGTCTTAAAAGTTTCCTTAGCTTAATGAGTCTGAAGAGCCTTTTTCCTCCTTCCCGGAGAGGATATTTCAATTAGGAAGAAATAGTTACTTAATACCTAGGATCCATGGGTTTCCTCGGATAATTTTCTCATCTTACACAAGCAGCTAAGCTGTACCTATCTTTTATTAAAAATTTGTATTTAAAAATATTATTTTATATTTTATTTGTATGAATTATTTGCCTGTGTGTATGTCTGTGCTCCATGCGCATGACTAGTGTTTACAGAGGTCAGAGATGGCGTCGGATCCTCTAGCACTGGAGTTAGAGATGACTGTGAGACACTGTGCATTTTGGGAACTGAATCTGGGTTCTCTGGAAGAACTGCCAGTTCTCTTGACCACTGAACCATCTGTCCAGCCCCCATGTTTTGTACTTTTTCCTCCAATGGTGCTCTCAAATTGTACAAGCTGTAGACTCTTTGGTACCTTTATCTGCACCTGGTCACAATATGTCTGTTACACAGGGCCATCCTCTGTAGAGAAAGAATATGGGGGTTGAGACATGACCTTTGGCTAAAGTTTATACAACTTTTGTTGTATATGAGTTTTTGTAGCCTGTATTGTCTTGTAGTGGCGAGCAAGTTCATGGAAGGCTTGGCTATCTCTACTGTCAAAGCAAAAAGGTTTTAAATATATTCTAGGATGGAATTATTTTCTAAGTTGAAGCTCAGAATTTAGTTCTGGGAAGAGTAAATGTTATTTTTTTATTAATGGTAAATGCTTGCCTTAAATTTTAAAAACTTAGTTTTTACTAAGCTTTTTTCAATAAACAAAAGCTAACAAGCAAGAATCATTTTTCCATACAGAAACTTTACCAATAAACAAGACTTAAATGTTTCATCTTAGTTTCCTGTAATCAGGAGAGTCCAGACTGTCTCTGGGGAAAATAATTACCTGCCAGCCAGCTGACTGTCATTTAAAAACCTAAACCTTTTATCCAAGATCTGTTTGGTGTCCAGTTTGGCAATGGTTGTCAGAACATTATATGTTCATGTATAATTTGCTCACCAACAGGGACTCTTTGGATTGGCTCATTGATGGCTTTGTTCACCAGAGCAAAATTACAGCAAATTGTCAGTCTCGGAAGTAGCCTTTCCGGCATGGTTTCCACCCCGTTTATCATCCTTGACCAGCTCAACATCTGCCATTCCCCTGGGCATTCTTCTGAGTTTCCCATCTCTGTCTTGCTTTGTTAAATGCTTCTATGCAGCTGTTGCCTTTCCCCAACCGAATAGGAAGCTTTGAAAACAGGCAACAAACTCTGAGGTACAGATTCTTGCTTACTTCTTCTAAAATTCTTCTTATTGTCTTATTTTTGGAACCCTGGTCCCCTGGAATCTGTCACAGGGCTGGGCCAGATGTAGGACTCAGTGAATATTGGAAGATGGACCAGTTATTTCCTTGGAGGACTGGGAGATGAGCTAAGGCTCCATCATTTTTATAGACCTTAGTGTATCCCAGCTTACTTTGGTGTGTTAATGAAGGCCTACAGGTAACACAACCTGTCAGAATATGGGTGCCCATAGCCATAAACTTAAGCTGCAAACTCAAGAGATACAAACACAGAGTCATGGCTTCAGAGCCAACAAACAGCCATCGAACAGAGCTATCAGTGCCTCTGGGCATTTTCATTTCGGGAAGGAAAAAACTCTACTGAACTCGCTTTATCTTAGGTAGATATAAGCTAAGTAACTATTGTATTTGCAAAGACTTTTTCTGACACTTGTGACTCCAAATGCAAAAAATTTACCTTGAGGTTTAATATTTTTGCTTATGTGACATTATAGGGATAGCTGCAGAGAATGAATACAACTTTGCAAAAACCTATACTATACACATCTTTCAATGAGGGGGATGTATCCTGAAAAAATATCTTAGGTGATTTCATAACTATATGAGCATCACTAAATGTACATACTTATCCTGAATGGTGTTTGCCAATCACTTCATATGTCACTGATACAATCAAGAGACACAAGAAATGCAAGATATGTGAGGCTACTATTGGTTTAACATGCACTTGATTTCAAGTAACCCTTTTAATGAGGAAAGATACTAATGATAAAATATATTGTATAGTATAGTATATAGATAAGTCAATGGCAAAGAAGTTTGCTGTCATTATCAAGTATCAAACACTAAGTATAATTGCATGAGTTAGACTCTTATGTGATGGACAGTATATCAAGTTCATTTGCACAACCCTGCTATACTATAATAGATATCTTGTCACTTAGGGCATAGGAATATTCCAGCTCCAATATACTCTTGTGAAACTGCTTTCATGTATGCCATCATCCTTGATCCAGATGTTCAGTTGATCCAGGTGTTCAGTAACAGGTGACCATATCATTACTACTCTCCTCCCACCTCCATGTAAGGACATGTTAGGATTGGAGCACTTGTAGAATGCAGTTAAGAGCACCTATCCCTACAGACATTATTAGACAACATATTTTGTGGTTTGCAAAAATTGTTATTAACAGCAAGTATAGCAAGAGTACACATAGTCTTACCTGTCCCTCAGACAGAAGCTTATGTATCACACAGGGGTCTCTAAAGTCCAGGATGGAGTGGTAAACATGGGTGTGACAGATGAGGGAACAAAGCCTCAAAAAGCAAGCTGGGCCAGGAATCTTCGTACTCATTTGAGACCACAGTGCCAGGAGTACACATCTGTCCCTTTACTCTGATATTTCCTGGGTCATAGTCTAATTCAGGGTCTAGTCCAGCATCTGACCAATAAACATGAAGGTGGTCCCTTCTCTGACCTTCTTTGTTTCTCTTCTGATCCTAATTCACTGATTTTAGGGTTTTCAATTCAGATAAGTTTGATAAGTTCCCATTTTCCACGTTGGGGGCCCAGGCTACGGAAAGATGACAGTATCTGTTTGCCCTGTGGGTTGGGGGTATAGACATGGGATCCCAATGCTGGCCCACCAGTACATTTCCTTTCTTCATTGTCACCCTGTGAAACTTACTAACACATTCTTTTCAAATGAATACAGAATTCTTTGTTCTTTTCCCCAGAGGAATCCATTCTGTGTCTCATTAGGCATAGAACAAACTGGTGAAGAACTTGGCAGATGGAACAGGTGTGGAAACCCCTCCTGCATGTTTGGCACAGAAGAATGTCAGTAAAACATTTAAAGATTTTTAAGTTAGATCCATAGCTGAGATGGGAAGACAGTGAGGAAAAAAATCTCAGGTAATAGAAAGGACAAGGAGCCCAAGACTTGATTGGCACATGGGTGCTGATCTTAGTATATCCAAGTGGGTCAGATAAAGGGCTTTGGAGGTGGAGAGCTTTTATGCCCAGCTAAGAACAGGAAGCTGAGTCCTCAAGTCTCTACGAGACAGGGAGTTTAAAGGGAGCTGCCTGCATTGGTTTTTCCTTGGAGAGAAGACTAGAAATCAGCTACTGGTCTGGAGAGTTTGCCATCTGTTGGAGATCTGGCATAGAAATAATGTCACCTCAGAAAAATCAAAACTCTAAATATGGATCATGTTTAGATATCCAGTCAAAATTCTACCTTGCCTTTTTTTTTTTCTGCAGAATGACACTTTAACAAGTGGAAGCAAGAAATAATGCTCTCACCAGTAAAAGTCCTAGGGTTGTGGCAAAGGCTGCTACAGAACTTCCCTAGGGATGAAGCCACTGGGACTCCTGCTCTGGACAAGCTTAACATAAACAAAACATACGTTAGCTTAGGAAAAGCTAACAAGGAAAAGGTGTTCAAGGAGGGAAACCACAGAGTGATTGTTTTATGAATTTGTTTGTATAAATCAAGTGGACCTAAAAAGGATCATGAAATAAATACCTGTAAAAGCACAGTGATAGCGTTTACTGTGCCACACGCTGTTCTAGAAGAGCACTTTCTAGGCATTACTTTTATGTATTAGTTGATTTTTCTGTTGCTATGATAAAACACCAACAACTTACCAACGGCAAGGTTTGTGTATACTTACAGTTCCAGGGGGATAAGAATCCATGATGGAGGAGTTAAGGCATGGTGACTACAGCAACAGCTGAGGGCTTATATCTTGAACCTCAAACCCAAGGTAGAGATAACAATCTAGGACTGATACATAGCTTTGACTTCAACCCCCTCCCCCCAGTGATGAATCCCTCCAGTAAAGCCACACCTCCCAAGCCTCCCCAAACTGTGCCACTGACTGCGCACCAAGTAAATAATGGCATAAAATCAAACTCCAGGGCCTATGAGGAGCATCTCGGAGAGGCAAGTGAGAAAGCTAAGGTGGACCTTGTCAAATACAGGTCCAGTCAGCAAATGATGAAGTGATATTTAAACAGCTGGCTCTTGCACAATTTGCCTCTTAACTGCTATGCGGGCGCCTCCTTTGTTATTTTTTCTTTTCTCATACAGATGGACTGACACAGGGACAGATGGCTGCCTGACTATTCTATCTTTCACAGCCTCTGTGGCTGTTAGGTAGGGCCACATGACCTACTTCTCCGTGATGAATGAGACGACACTTCCTGCATGGAACTGGAAGTAGTGGTGTTTCTCTTCTAAAAACTCATTCTTTTCCAAGTTAGCTATACTCCAGCTGTAGCAGCAATATAACTTCAAACATAGACATAAGGACAATGTCTTACAATAATGGCATAAATTCAAACTACCCATTAGCCTTCACCATTTCCCTCTGAATGTTGCTTGAAGAGAAACACCCTTCCACCTCCTTTACGCTTCAGAATTGCTGTGTGGTTTGTTATAGCTCCAGTGCTCCTTGAAAGCTGATTGTGTTAGCCAGTCATCAATTGCTTGGCAGGTGGCCATAATCTGTACCACACTCTGAATACGTACCAGAAATACAGCTGATCAAAGGATAGGAAGCATAGGACAAAAGTGGGTCAGAATGACAAAGAAGAGATGGCTTTAAAAAGAACCAAACTGAGTTTTTAAGAAATGAAAACTGTGGTGACAAATTGTCACACTGAAGGCTTTTGGAGGAGGAGTTTGCCTTCTGAGGTCTTGGTAGAATAAACAAGAGTTCTATGAGTCAGGGACAAAAGGAAGGAGTTTGGTGGCTCTTGCAATGAACCTTCAGGAAGCATGGTTGCACCCCTGTAGGGTGGAGAGGGAACATCTGGATTGTTTTGATTCAGGATCTTTCCAGAAAGCAGGCAGCTGTGGAGGTCCATGTCGATTTGGCCTGTGTGGAGTGGTAGGTAGGTTCATTCCACCACCTACCTGAGAGGTGGGCAGCAGAGTCTCTCCCTGCTCTGCTGATTCTAATGAGAGCTTCTCCTTACTCTTGATGGTCTGGGTGGGAGAGTCCAGAGAAGACCCTGAGGACATCACAAAAGCATTTCTATATGCCCAGAATAGTGGGAGCTGCCATTCCTTCAAGCAGGGGTAACAAGGGGGGGGGAGGTCAAGTGGCACAGAGAGAGTGGGGATGTCCTTCAGAGTTCTTTAAATGTTCTTTTTTGGCATTGGAGAAATTATCAAATCTAGGATCTGACTTTGATCCTGTGGGCTCACAAAGTGGAAAGAGCAATCCAATTCCTAAATTCTCCTCTAAAACACACACACACACACACACACTGAACAAATACAAAAGAAATGCCCTTTCTCTGCTGCTGGATGTCGCTGTCAGCAGCATCTGTGGACCACTGTAGGACATCCTTTTGAAATGATGTTTGTGATAACTGCTTATGTCAAATTCTTCCCCTCTTGATTCTCTGTGTGTTTCTTCTTCATGCTCATGGTCTGAAGAACACCAGAGAATCCATTTTCTGGGCCTCTCCTGGCAGACAAAACCTATAGATTACTGGCTTCCTCAGGAGCCAAAGATGATAAATAACTACTGAAGAATTTTCCGGAACTTTGAATTCTCTATGTTAAATCCAGAACACTATCAAGAAAATCAGGCTATTTGGTTAGCCTCCTGGGGGATTGTGTGCTGGATCACAAGGTGCCTGCTCCAAGAAATAGCTCAGGTAATAGAGGAACTTTGTTTAGAGCGTAGTCACTGGAGAAAAGGAATATTAGTAATTTTTACTGAAATTTCTCTGGGTACCATGTTTCTTCTTTTCCTGAGCGTGGAATTGCGAGTATGAAAGCTGACTAGCATGAGCCTGGACATATCATAGCTGGGACAGCAATTTCCCCACAGCTGTAACCCTCGAAATGTCTGGTTCTTTGTATTCTTTCCTCTATAGTCTAGACAAATTCCTACATTTCAGCTTCTTAATGACCATGTATCCAGAGTGACTGAAACCTAAATGAATTGCCTATTTATTTCTAGCAGTCCTTGACCCAGTAAGAAGCCAGCACAGTCACAGATGCTAGGCCAGTCTGTGGAGGTGAGCATCTTAGGACTTATCCCATGTCGCCATCTTTGTCTGAGTGCCTGGTAGAGGATTCCACCAGCTTCCCCTCTACGGCCTGATTTCCATGTATTACCTGGGAAAGCGCTCTGCACTAGTTTTTGGCATGAGCATTTTGCCCTTTATTTATTTGTCTGGAGCAAGTAAAAGACATTTGCTACTGATAGGAAAAAATTGACATTTATACAAATAGTAGTGTGCTCCAGAGAGATTGTCCTGGTTCACAAGAGTCAATGGTTAAATTTCCAGGAAAAATTGAGAGCTTGTGTCTTAGTCAGGGTTTCTATTCCTGCACAAACATCATGACCAAGAAGCAAGTTGGGGAGGAAAGGGTTTATTGAGCTTACACTTCCACGTTGCAGTTCATCACAAAAGGAAGTCAGGACTAGAACTCAAGCAGGGTTGGAAGCAGGAGCTGATGCAGAGGCCATGGAGAGATGTTCCTCACTGACTTGCTTCCCCTGGCTTGCTCAGCCTGCTCTCTTATAGAACCCAAGAGCACCAGCCCAAAGGTGGAACCCCCCACAAGGGGCCCTCCCCACTTGATCACTAATTGAGAAAATGCCCCACAGCTGGATCTCATGGAGGCACTTCCCCAACTAAAGCTCCTTTCTCTGTAATAACTCCAGCCTGTGTCAAGTTGACACACAAAACTAGCCAGTACAGTTTGTTATTAAAACTCAATTCAAGCAGTTGTTAAAATGTATAACATATAAACTTATAATTAAATTATATTTTAAAAGGTAATAAGCAAGACTTATTACTTCATAATTATTTTGCTACTGCCTACAATCTCAAAGTTACACATAGTTATTGTTCCTGTGTCAGCTATTCATCACTATAATTAATAATCTAGCAGGTGCTTTTATGATGAATCATCATCATTGCCAACTTGCTGGGATCGAGAATCACCTAGGAAGCAATCTTCCAGGAATGCCTGTGAGCTACATAGGTTGAGGTGAAAGGCCTGCTCACTGTGGGAGGTAGCTCTCTATGGGATGGTGTCCTGAACTATTTTGAATTAAAAATGAGAATGTAAGCCAAGCATCCATCTTTCCCAGTTTCCTGACAGTGGGTGCAATGTGACCTGCTATCTTAGGCTCCTGCCTCCATGGCTTCCCTACCTGTGACACCATGGCACCCTCAAACTGTGAGCCAGAACAATTCCTCTCTTCCTTTAGAGGCATGCAGTGCCTTAGGGGGCCAGAAGAGGTTATCAGACCCTCTGGAACTAGAGTTAAAGATGGCTATAAGCCACCTTGTAGGTCCTGGAACTCAAACTCAAACTCTTTGGAAGAGCAGCTCATTGCTTGTACCTACTGAGCCATCTCTCCAGCCCCAAGTTCCAAATATTGTAAGTATAAAGCTGTCCAGGTTCAGTAAAGGCGGACTCCTAGCTGCATCACCTCATGGTGTGGATAGCAGTAATGGAGTGTTGTATGAGAACAAACGATCCACACTGAGCTAGGGTCAGAGGGAGCTGGGTGGGATAAAGTGTGTTTCTAGTTCAATTCCTGTCTTACAGACATTCCAAGGAGTGCAGGAAACTACCTTCTAACTGTAGAATTCCCAGTGACCCGAGGGCCTTCCATGAAGCATCCTTTCATAAAAGTTTTTACCATACCTTCTAATACCCCTGTTCTGGAAACATAGCCATTAATTGAATGCAACTTAAGGGGTCAAGAAATTATGGCAAGCATAGTCATGCTTTGTAATGGAATATTACTATGCACCTCTACTAAAGGTCATGGTGCTGGATATGTCTAGTATACCCCTGCGAAATTACTTACTGAAGAACAACTATGTGTTAGACACAGAATAAAGAGGTTCATAAGCTCTTCTTTCATTCACATATCCAACACTGCCTCCTTATCAATAGTGCCAGGACTTCTAATATTAGCTAATAGTTATTGTGAACTCATAGTATATCTGACCTTCTGAAAGGTACTTCATACATTTAGCTGCTTAATCTTTGACTTATATTCCAGGGAGAATCTGTTATTATTCTCAACTTCCAAATGAGAAAAGTAATTATGCCACTCTCCCTGCTGCTATGTCAAACTATCTGACCAAAGGTACTTAAAGACAAGGGGGTTGGTTGGGTTCAAAGTTTGTGGTGTAGCACCTACCACAGCAAAGGGGGTGTGGCAAGAGGCATGGCTGCAGCTGTTGTAGCAGGGACAGGAGGTACCTACATGTCAGGAAGCAGATGAAAGAGGTGAATCTCAGTGGTCAGCTCACTTTATTCTTTTTATTTTGTGCAGGGTTCTAATCTGTGAAAGTGTTGCCCACATTCAGGGCTAGCCTTCTCTCCTTTATGAAGCATTTCTGGAAACATCCCCAAAGACATGCATGCCCCCTACACTCTGTGGAAATTGACACCCAGAACACCATTCTTAAACTACAACATTCTCCCTATGACCCTCAAAGGCTCATGACCATCTCACAGTGAAAGATATAGTCATTCTAACTTCAAATATTTTTTAATAGTTTAAATAGTTTCAAAAGTCTAAATGCAGATGGTCTAAGAGGATTCATGTAATCTCTTCTCTGTGAGCCTTTGTTAAAATGTTATGTTATTCCAATATATAATAATATGTAGTAAACATTCCAATTCCAAAAGGTAAGAACAGAGGTGTAGTAAGACAAGACTGAGCCAAAGCAAGACTGAAATCTAGTAGGACAACACACCAAATCTTGTAGCTTTATGTCTAACATCTAGGGCTGGTGATGAGAGAATCATTTTGTCTCCAGTATCCTCAGATAGCCCTGTTTCTCCAGCTCTGCAGCCTGCAGCACATATGAACTGTGATGGATCTAACACCAGCTCTGTTCTGTATCTGTAGCTTTGTTTATGGGCAGTCCATCGTTCTAGCCTTTCCAACATTCTATGGCCTCCATCCCAAATTATGCCTTACCTTCATGGCTTCACACGATGGTTTCTCTGAAGGGAATCTGATCCCTTTACAACTCACCTTGCCTCTGTGACTTTCCGGAGTCCTGGAGTAAGCCTCTATGACCCTGTCTCTCTGGCATTTCATATTTACATCCTGAATAAAGAGAACCATGCAGGTGAAGCCAGTCAGTTTTATTGCTAGCTCAAGATGTAATCTGTAGCCCCACAAGTGATAGTGGCCTTGATGTGCCTTGGTAGCTCAACCCAGTGAAAGACTTTTCTGGGTGAATTGGAGAACCCTGTTGGCAGCAACTCTCAAGTCAGACCCACTGCTTTCAAATACTTTGTGTTCCTATGAGATGGGGTTTTCAATGAGTAGGATCTTGACCTCAGGGCACCTTTTCTGCTGTCTCCTGTGAGATCTCTATTTAATGATGCTGAGTCTTTAAGAATTATGCCCTTTCCCCCTACTGCCTGTGTCTTTGCACCTTTATGCACTAAATTGTACATTTTCTTCATTTTTCCTGCTTTTTGCCTCATTGAAAAGTTGAGCAAGATCAGTATGCAACAACCATGCCAACAGCCGGATGCTGCTGTGGTTGAGAGATAGAGAGCCACCTGAGAAGTCTGCTCAGTCATGGACTTGAGCCAATAGAAAATCTTCATTAGCTGGCCAGCAACTATGATGAGCCTCTCCCGGGGGTGAGCTTTTAATCACTGAAACATATCCTGGATTCACACATCTCCATTAGCAAGAACAATTAGCCAGAAGTGAAACTACAGAAGCTAAAAGTAAGATTTGTATACCTGGGGACTTTCCCAGAACTGTGGACTTTGATGGATTAGGCTTGGGTTTCTGTTGTGACAGGTAGTATTGCCTCGTCCTGGGTTCCATGGCCTGAATGGCATTCCTGTCATTGCATCAGTTGTACTAAGGTGTGGGGGCCTGTCTTAAATTTTCTTCTGTTGTTACTGAAAACCAAAAAAAAAAAAAAAAAAAAAAAAAACTAACCCAAAAACAAAAACAAAAACAAAGAAGCCCCCCCCCCAAAAAAAAAAAACCCAAAAAGCAAAAAACAGATAGTCAGTGGTGGCACATACCTTCAACCCCAGTACTAAGAAGATAGAGGTAGACAGATCTCTGTGAGTTTGAGGCCAGCCTAGACAACAAAGCTAGTTCCAGGATAGCCAGTTAGGGCTGTTAATACAGACAAACTCCATCTTGAAATACAAAGAAAAGAAATAGTTTATTACTTTCAGATTAAATATCATCAAGTTTTTAAGAAACATGTATAAAGCAGCTAGTTTTTTCTTCTTCTTTTTTTTTTTTTTTGATCAGGATATTACAAATGTTCTATAACCAAATTTCTGGTAGAGTTCTTATTGTCTTCATCTCTCTTGTGATCCTGGCCATCTGCACTCCCATTAGCATGGCGGTGAAGCTCTGTTAACACTTCTCGAGGACATCTCTCCCTACTGCTCCAAGCTCTTCCACAATCCTTCTGCAAAATATCTCTAAGGACTTATAACCACAGGGTCCGATTTATCATAGCAACTGTCCCACTTCTCAGATCCAATTTCCTGTATCAACTACTTTTAAAATTGGTGTGACAAAAGCAATTGAAGGAAAGAAGGTTTTGTTTCACCTGACATTCTGGGTAGAATCCATCACAGTGGAGATGGCAGAGAGCAGACAATATCCCTTCTGTCATGAGCCTTCAAGCACATGTAGGATAGTAAAGATAGAGACAGATATTCATCAGTATGTACAGAACATGCAGATGTCAGACGTTAATAAGGACCAATTATTAGAATTAAAAGAAGAGAAAACTGATAAAATACATTGAAACAGTAATACATATTAATTCATGTTTTTATTACTATCCTCACTGAGTGCATGAGCAAACCAGAGGCTAAAAGTGCATCCAAGAATACAGTGGCGGAGCTAAGATGTGCATCTTCAATAGCTTGGCTCTGCATTTGTATATTCCTTCTGCTTCACACACCTGCTAGCTTCACTCCATTTCTGGAGTTTCCTGCATAGACTCAGTCTTCCCCTTGTCCATCTTCTTTTGTTTCTCTGTCCTTCACAGCCAAAGCCACCTGAGAGGATGTACAAGTGTCCAGCTTCCAGTGGTGCTGGTATTGAATGCTGGCTGTGTGGTAGGCTGCTGAGAGGCATGCAGGGGTGAATGTAAGATTTTAAATGTGGACCCAGCTACAAGGCCCTTCTCCTCATTGGACACTTAGGCTGCCTTCTTGATGAAAATAGACTTATTGTGGCTAATATGGGTCATAGGTGGCAAAGGCCAGGGACTGACAAAGAGTTGAACTGGATTTCATTAGCACTCAAAATATTGTGCTCAATGAATAGCCGTTGTTAGGGCTTGCTGAGGTGTGTGGGGACTGCTCTTTGAAGTACCCTGCATTGCCCCACTGGAAATACTGTATTTAATGTCAACTTGGTCTGACCTTTAGTTTTGGTGGCATTTGCTAATTCTATGAAAGCAGCCATTTCTTACTTCCCTGAAGCTTAGTAGGAAATCAGACTAATAGTTAAGCCTAGCTCAGCAGATGCAGAGGCTGAAGGCTTGAGAGTATTTTCCCTACAACTTGGGAGCAGATATAGAGTGACCTTCAATATTTTAGTTTCTTTAAAGTTCTGACACCAAGAAAATCAAAAGGAAGTGGCATTTAACAATAGGTTAATGTATCAGTTTGACATTCTAGGAATCCAATGGAAGTCAACTCTGGTAGAGTAGGCTGGACTATTTGGAGAATAGAGAATAGTCCCTGGTTACAAGTATCTCAAAATTCCCAGTCACTCACTCATAGCCATTTGGTAGATTAGTGTCCATTTGTCACAGTCACGCTTATTAATAGCTTAAAATACACTGATTTTTTGTCCCTTATAGTTAAGCACAAGTCTGGGATGGTTCAGCTGAGGAAATATGGAGACAAAGTGTGGAGCAGAGACTGAAGGAAAGGCCATCCAGAGACTGTTCCACCTGGGGATCCATCCCATACACAGTCACCAAACCCAGACACTAGTGTGGATGCCAAAAAGTGTATGCTGACAGGAGCCTGATAGAGCTGTCTCCTGAGAGACTCTGCCAGAGCCTGACAAATACAGAGGCAGATGCTCGCAGCCAACCAATGGACTAAGCATGGGGTCGCCAATGGAGGATTTAGAGAAAGGACTGAAGAAGCTGAAGAGATTTGCAACCCCATTGGAAGAATAATAATATCAAACAACCAGACTCCCCCCCCCCCCCCCCCGCCAGAGCTCCCAGGGACTAAACAATCAACCAAAGAGTACACATGGAGGGACCCATGGCTCCAGCTGTGTATGTAGTAGAGGATGGCCTTATCTGGCATCCGTGGGAAGAGAGGCCCTTGGTCCTGCAAAGGTCTGATGCCCCAGTGTAGAGGAATGCCAGGGCAGGGAGGTGGGAGTGAATGGGTGGGTGGGTAGGTAGGGGAACACCCTTATAGAAGCAGGGGGAGGGGGAATGAGATAGGAGGTTTTGGGTGGGGGAAACCAGGAAAGGGGATAACATTTGAAATGTACATAAAGAAAATATCCAATAAAATATATAATAAAAATAGAAAAAAAGTTTAAAATGCTAAGTTGAGATGGCAGCCAGGCAGAACTCTTATTTGGATGTCCTCGGGCAGAGCATCTTCTAGGCTTGCTCAGGTGCTTGGCAGGATTTACTTTCTGAAACTTGACCGTTTCCTCCAAACCATGAGATGTTTTCACTCCCTGGCTTAATGGCTTCTTCCAAGGCCAGTACTGGACTCTCATTGCTCTTTCTAATGCCTAATTCATCTTCCAGCTACAGGGCTCAGGTAATCAGTTTGGGTCTACAGGTATAATGAGGTGTCTCCTTCCCCTGCTCTACTCTTGTTAACAGGAACTTTGTAAAGTTCCCTTTGCTGTATAATTGACATCTGCAGGTTGTGATAGTTAGGAAGTCAGACTCCTTGAGAGTGGGTATCTGTCTCTCACACTTGTAAACTTTAGGATACTGTCGGGAATATCAGTGTGAGCATTTTGAAAGCTAAAAATATGTTTCTTTCAAGGAAAGAAACATTTTAGAGGTAAGAATGCAGATGTTGTTAAAACCACCAATTTTGGATGAGAATGGATGATTTTGTTAATATTATGGTATCACTTGTAAGAACATCTACCCATTCATTCTTTTTACAATATCTATCAAGTGCTTCATATGTGTGACACCATTTCAGAGTCTAAGAGTATAACCATATAGAGTAGACAAAAGTCCATGTCCTCATAAAGCAAGTGTCCAGGGCTTGGAAACATAAATATATAATAGCAAATATAAAGTATTATAAAGGAGAATAAAGTAGGGGATATGGAAGGGAATGTTCTGATGGAGTAGAAGTTGATTGTATCATTTTAAAAATTACATAAAATTACATTGTGAGTGTGTGTGTGTGTGTGTGTGTGTGTGTATGTGTTCATGTATGAGAAGGTGTCAGAAGACAACCTGTGAGAGAGAGTTCTTGCCTACAGTGTTGGTCCTGGTGATTCAACACAAGTTCTCAAGTTGGCAGCAAAGGACTTTACCTACTGAGCAATTTCACTGTCCCTAGATTACATCAGAAATATAGTTTGTCAAAGCCTCACTGGGAAGGTGACATGTCAGTAGAACCTTGAGAGTTAATTTAGATGTTATTTGTAACTAGAAGTTGTCCATGCATAGCCAGTTTCTGATAGGTTTCTTATCCATGAGCTTGGATGAATTCCCAGTGGGAACACATTCATTTAGGTGTGGAATTGAAAGAGCTCAGAAGCTCTACATGGTGGTACCTGCTTGTAAATCAAAACACCAAGGAGGCTAAGGAAGGTAAATCTTAAGTCAGTCTTGGGATTTAGTTAGTTTGAGATCATCTTGGGCTGCATTGTGAGAGCCTTTCCCCCTAAAATAGAAAAGGCTTTAGGAATGAATCTTGAGCAGCTACACAGCTGGAAGTCAAGGAAGGGAGGCTTACCAGCCAGGGAAGGGAAAGGGAGCCAGCTCTCAGGAGAGAAGTTCAAGTGTGTCTGAGAGTGTTTCCAAGTAGAGGACTTGTTCCGAGTTAAGTGCCAAATATTACTGATGGACCAATTAAGGCAAGGATTATAATTGAGCCCTAGACTCAACAACTCAAGATCTTTAGTTTCTATGTCATTAGAGCCACAGAAAACAGGAAGAAAGTATTTGAAGACCACAGGAATATAGAACATTCAGGAGTTTTGAAGAGGAACAAAGAAGGGACAAAATTCCTGGAAGGAAATCTGAGCACAGATGAATGGATAGTGTGTTCCTGTACTGATGACAGTGAAGCATAGAGAGGGAGATACAGATAAACAAGAGAAAGAATGGGCATTTATTTCTGGAAGGGACATGGAACTGCAGGATTTGGTGTTTTCCCCATTCATCCATTTTGGTTAATGGATGTGGAGTGTAAATGTTTATTCTGTGACAGGCATGTAACACAGAGTTAGGCTTGGTTTTATAGGAGCTTTGCTTAAGAGCTTGCCTCAAGTCTCAGAAGAAATCTGGATTCTGGTGGCTATTATTAAAGTGTTACAACTGTTTAAGACTGTGGGGAGATTTGAAATTGAAACAAGAGCATCTTGCATTACAAGATGGCGACGAGTCTACAAGGACTATGAGTGGAAAATTATGGTTTCAACGTGATGTGTTTGGGTGCCAGGTTGGCAAGGAGGTAGCACTGTTGTGTTTAAACTTGACTGTCAACTTGAGTGGATTTAGTATCACCATGGGAGTATATCTAAGAGGGATTATTTAGATCATTTTTTATTGAGGTGTAAAGAACCACTATAAATGTAAGCAGTACCATTCCGTGGTCTAGAGTCCTGGACTGTATGAGAAGGAGAAAGAGCTGAGAACAAACCTCTGTCATGATGGACTTTATCCCTGAAACTATGTGCCAGAATAAACTTCTCTCCTCAAGACACTCTTCTCAGGTGTCTTGATGTAGCAATGAGGCAAGTAACTAACACACCCTCTAGTCATTCCACAAGAAAGTGGTTTAAAGAGGCGAAGAAGAGTAAAGGGGACATGGCAGTTTTGCTTTGGAAGCTTCCTGAAAGCTTCCTGTAAGTATGCATTTCTGCTTAGATCTCATTGTGAAATTATGTGACACCATTTTTCTACAAATAATGAGGAAATTTTCTTTTGGAAGGCACAATTCTGGGTAGGATTCCCTAAAATATGCTAATAGGAGATTCTCCATCGGGGAGCAACTGTACTTGTTGTACTTGTATTCTTACTTCTCCCTGGTTCACAGAGTTTCATGTCTTAGAATTCAATCTTCAATCATGGCCACTAACTGCTGAGTCCCAGAGACCAAGAGATAATTGATTGTGTTGTGTGCACAATAAAATGAGAGAGAACTTTGGAGGCAGATGGCCTTGGCTCCAGAGCCAAGCTTCATAACCTCAATAAATGTGGGTAGTTGCTTAAATCCTCTGGCCTTATGTTGTCTACTGAATGGTGAAATTAAACTCAATTTACAGGGAAGGTTGTAGAGAATGAAACGAGATGTCCCTCACCACCATAATTGACATGCACACATTCCCAGCACATTTGTGATTCCTTTTTCTAGGTGACCTAGCTGAAGGAGAGGTCCAAGGAATCTTCATAGACACCTCCACCCCTGAAAGGTGGACATTTCATGGATGCTGCTATTATACATACCCTTTCATTTCCTAATATCGTACAAGACAAACTTCTGTTGGGTTATAGTCATCTCTCCCTCAGTGTGTAGTATGTGTGACCAATAACTTCTCCTGCCCCTTCATAACTCTAGGGGTGGAAGTCCTCTGTGTGTGTGTGTGTGTGTGTGTGTGTGTGTGATATTTTTATGTGCTCAGGTTACTGTCAAGAATTTTATTATTATTGTTGTTGTTGTTGTTGTTGTTATTGTTATTATTATAATTGATTAAGTAAGTGACTTAATGTGCCACAGGGAAACAATTCTGAGGTGAACATTCCTTTGGAGAAGCTACACCCAACACTGCTGTGAATGAATGGGATAGATGGCTCGTCTGCCTTGGCAGCTTTGACCAGGTTGGTATCAAGTTGATGTGGTCTAATGCGACTGTGGACATCAGCAGTGAAGTGTTCTTGATTGTCATCATCAGGCATGTCCCATATGCTACCTCTTGTCACCAAAACCCATTCCTATTTGAAAGCTTACTTGTTCTCATGACAGAGAAATGATCTTTACCCGGGCTGCATGGGCTGTCTTTGCTTTGACAGTTTTGCTAGGCTCTAGACCTGTATTACGGATTTATCATCTTTGAACTTCCGAAGTTCTATGTGACTCAAAGACCCTCACCTTGACTTGCTGTTCTAAGAGCTACCATCAAGAAGCAGACCTACTTCAACTTGCTGCCCAAACAAGGAAAGAAAAAAGGAATGAAGGAGGGAGAAAACTAAGTTTTATTTTGTTGTGTACTGGCTTCTTGCCATGGGCTGAGCTTCTGCAAGTATTCTGGGTCGAGGTTAAAAGCATGGGTTTGAAACTCAGCCCAAGCACTTATTAGTATTGTGACCTCAGACAAATCGCTTAACCTCCTCAAATGTGCTTTTAATTGGAAAAGTAAACAAAGCCAATGTTGAGCCTGGTATCACAGGCCTACAAACCTAGAAGCTAGGAAGATTGACACAGAAGGATCACAAGTTCAAGGTTTGGTTGGACTGTAGAATGAATTCAAGTGCAACCTGGGCAATTTAGCAAGAAGGCCTGTCTCAAAATAGAAGGATAAACAAAAAGGGCAGCAGTTATAGCTCAGTGGTAGAGTATTTGCCTTGCATGTGCAAGGTCCTGGGTTCAATCTCTAGACATACACACACAAGGAAGACTTACTCCAGAAATTAGAATATACATATTTAGAATAGTCTGTAATTTAGTAATGATTCAGTAAGTGTTGGTCATGATTCTAATTAAGTTCCCGAGGAAAATGCTTACACAAGGGAACTCCCTCATGCATGTTGAGTATTGGTATTATTATTATTTTAAATAGAGTTGATTTTTATTGCAGCTTTAGGTTCCTTACAAAACTGAGTGGAAGACACAAGCCTATGCACTCCTGCTCCGGTATATGCATGCCTCTTTCAGAATCAATACCTCTTGGCCAGAGTAGTACATCACCTATCTCTTATGCAAGTATCTCCCCCAAGTCTATGACTTGTATTTTCACTCTCTCATGATGTCTTTTGTGGAAATAGAGTCTAAACTTCTAACAAAGGCCAAATTATTTCTTTTATGCACCATGCCTTTAGTGGTATGTTTAAAAAAAGTTTTTACCCAAGATTATCTAGATTTCTCTCTCATATTATCTTCTAAAGATTTCCCAGCTTTTTGTTTTAATTATGATCCCAAATGTATTATTTTAAACACACACACACACACACACACACACATACACACACACACACACAAAGTAGGTTCCTTATATAACATAACATACTATTAGGCATTTTATTTTTTAAATTTACACTAACGATCTGTGTCTTTTCAATGGTATGTTTAGAACATGGATGTGTAAAGGATCCTTGATGGGAGCTGGAGAGCTTGCTTAGCAGTAGAGTCATTTACTGTTCCTTCAGAACATCTGGATTCAGGTCCCAGCACCTACAAGGCAGCTCTCAACAATCTGTATCTCCAGTTACAGGGGATTTGATGGCCCCTCTTGCCACGGTGGGCACCACTGTACACATAAGGTACACGTACATGCATGCAGACAAAACATTCATTCACAGAAAACCAAAACAAATCTTAGAAATTGTCATTGTTATAGTTAGAGTAATATTTATCCTAATTATTATCCGCTTGTCACCCTGTTCTTTATTCCCATTTTAAAATGTCTTACATTTTCTGACTTTTGTAGTTTTAGCTGAACAGTTTATGTGATTTGATTTCCTCTCCCCTTTTTGTATATAAATTGTACTTCTTTTAAAATTTCATTTTACTGTCCTATAGCTGCAACTAACATTTATAACTAATCCATTCCTACTTCTAAAAAAAACATACCTCATTTTGGACAAGGCTGTCATAGTAACAACTGATGACATTTATTTCATATATATGTGTGTGTGTTATAATCATCAAATATATTGTTGTTGATATTATTTTGCACAAACATGTTAGCTTAATTAAAATTGGGAAAAATACACTTCCATTTCCCTTCATTTTTTCCTTCCCCAGTGCTTTCTCTTTCTTCAAGTAGATCCAAATTCCTAATCTATTTAATTTGTATTCTCTCAGAAAAGTATATTTTATCATTTCTTATTTGTCCTGTCCTGCGGGACCTAATTATTCAGGGAGCCGAGGTGAACCCAAGCCTGAAAGAGAGAAAAGGGCGGGAAAGACAGAGCAGAGCGAGGCTAAGCAAAAAGGGGGGTCTTGTCAAAGCCTCTTTAATGAAAAGCAAAACGCCTGGTTTTGAACACTCTGTAAGAGGAATGAGGGAGGGGCTGAGGAGAATGCTAAAAAGCATAGAAGGAGGAAAGGTCATTTGGGACGGATGCTGGCTGTGGCAGCCAGCAGCTTTTCTGGAACGCTGGTTCCAGGATGAGAACAAGTTGATCAGCCTTGTGTGAAGAAGGGGGTGGTTCAGCTGTAAACTGCAAGGTTAGTGAACTCTCAAGGTGAGAGCTGTTGAGAGTCTGATTTTCCAGAGTTTGGTCTCCCACACTTATTGGCCAGATATAATTTTTTTTGTTGTTGTTGTTGTTTTTTCTATGAGACAGTGTTTCTCTGTGTAGCCTTGGCTACACAGCTCTGGAACTCACTTTGTAGACCAGGCTGGCCTCAAACTCAAGAAATCTGCCTGCCTCTGCCTTCCAAGTGCTGGGATTAAATGTGTGAACCACCACTGCCCAGTCAGATATAATTCTTATCTAGAAGTATTTTCCCCCATAACTTTCTCCAAGATACCTTGTTGTCTTTGGTTTCCTGCAGGCTGACAACAATGGACTGAGGGTGGAGGTTTATCTCTCTGGGTGTTCTCTGACTTCCTGGATCTGTGATTTTGTATCTGATATTAATTTGGGGGAAGTCTGGGTCCTTTTGCTTCAAATCTTGCATCTTTTCCTTCCTTCTTCCTTCTGACATTTCTGTTATGTAGGTATTACTCATATTATAGCTACCTGACCATTCTGGAATGTTCTGTTCCTCGTTTTGCAATCTTTCTCTCCCTTTACTTTTCTACTGAAGGTATTTCTGCTGGCATATTTGCAAGCTGAGAT
Organism: Apodemus sylvaticus; assembly: GCF_947179515.1. Classification (NCBI taxonomy): domain Eukaryota; kingdom Metazoa; phylum Chordata; class Mammalia; order Rodentia; family Muridae; genus Apodemus; species Apodemus sylvaticus. The sequence goes on along the minus strand of NC_067483.1, from coordinate 74,193,184 downwards.
TAATTTTCCAGTCATGTCCAGTCTAGTAATAAGTCCTTCAAATGCACTTTTAACTTTTGTTACAAGGTCATTGATTTCTAACATGCCCCCCCTTTTTTTACAGTCTTAGAATATCCACCTCTTTGTTTAAATTACCCATTTATTATTATATTCATTATAATATTCCAAGTATAACTCTGCATATCTATCATAATTTTAAAGTTATAATTACTTCTGATACTTTCAATATTCTTGCCATATGTAGCTCTAGCTCTGACACGTGTTAAGCCTCTTTACATTGTCTGGGCTTTTTTCCCCATTTTGTTATACTTAATAATTTTTCTATGGTATCAGGACATGATGATCTGGGTAAGAGGTACTGGGGAGATGGCTCAGTGGGTAGAACATTTGTGCATAAGACATGCAAATCTAGACATGGTCACCCGTGTCTGAAATCCCAATGCTCTTACTGTGAGACAGGAGTGGAGACAGTAGAATCCTTAGAGACTCACAGGTCAGCTAGCCTGGTAAATGCAATGAACAGCAGAAACCCTGTCTCAAACAAAATGGAAGATAAAGACCAACATCTGAGGTTTCTGTCTGACCTTTATATGTACACCATGAAATGTGTGCATGCATGTCCATGAGCATGCATGTGCATGCACACACACACACCACAGATATACACATGCACACACATCGTACATATACATTCACACACACATGCACACACACACAGTTATACACACATGCACATGCTCACCACAGACATACACATGCATGCACATCATACATATACACTCATACACACATGCACACACACACAGTTACACACACATGCTCACCACAGACATACACATGCATGCACATCATACATGCACACATGTACCACAGACATACACATGCATATACATCATGCATACATGTACCACAGACATACACATGTATACAATCACACACACACACATACACACACACACACACACACACACACCTTTTCATTCCCACAATAAGCCTTCAGTGTAAGGTGTAAAGGAAAGGAAACATTCTACAGACTATGATTGCCTCACTTGGTCTTTTAGTGAGCCTGTGCCCTTGGACTATGAATCACACACTTACTTCTCAAGTTTCCTTCTCCTTACATGATTCAGGAGGAATGGGCTGGGATAGAGCTGGGTGATCCTATCTCTCCAGTCCAGTAGCTCTGCTCAAATCCTAATAGGTTAGGCCCTGGTGAGAGAGCTTCTTTTGAGATCAGGCTTCTTTAAGACAGAATGTTCTGGAATGCTTAAAATTGACTACGTTTTCATTCTGTGGCATTAGTGCAAGGAGATTTCATTTTCCTTTGACCTTTAGCATATCCATGTGGTCTACCTCCTAGAGAAAGCTCACTAGAGGCAGGGTTCTTTATGAATACTCCCCTTCATCCTTAGAGTTTTGTTTCTGAGGCTTTCCTGACCTCTGGTCCCTCAGAAATTGAGTTGAGATTCAGGCTCTCCTCACTAATCACTGTTCCCAGGGAGGTTTCTGCGTGTGTGTTTTGTTGTTCTCCTCAACTGCAATTTTCTGAATTTGCTTGTCTTTCCAATTTTAAGAGCATTCATTTGCCTCATGAGTTCATTTCTCTGATGAACCTAAGAATCATCAGTTTTTAAAGCTTGTTCAGTTTTTTTTTCTTGTTGTTAATATTGAGTGGTGATTTCCAAAGCCCTTCCGTGTCAGGCCAGAAACCCAAAGAACCAATTACTTATGTAATTCTCACCACAGTTCTTAAGGTGAATGCCGTTAGTGATTTTTAACAAAATAAGAAAGTAGGCCATAGTAGGCAAGGAACTTGTCCAAGGTTATTTGACTTGGGAATGAGATAAATGAGATCAAATCCATCTGGCATCCCCAATACACCAACAGTCCCTTCTTGTTCAGTGCAGCTATCCCTGGCTTCTGGTTGACGTGGAAAGATTTGTACCAGTGCATAGTTTGAAGCTCTTTAAATTAAAGATAAAGGTGTTTTGATCTAGGCTTCTCAATGAGTAGGTTGACCAGGGAGACTCAGTTTTGGTCACTAAGTGAACTTTCACCTAATTCCTTTCTAACCCATTCTTTAGGGAAGGGAAAGAGAGTGAAGGGTAAGATATGCTTGCCATATTCCACATTATCAGTGTCAACCAAACTATTTAGAATGGCACAGTTCAAAAGAAGGAACCAACATGTAGCTGTTGATATGCACACAATTCTCATTAGTCTTAGCAGAGTGAAAAATGGACTCAGAGCCATAAGCTAGGGTTACAGCTGAGTCCTGGCTTTGCCTTTGTCTACATTCGAACCTGTTTTCTCAAATAACTTCTTGAGTTCATGTTCTTAAACTGTCATCATTCAAATAGTAACCCAGTCAAGGGAGCTGGGAATAGTTTTTATTCAGCTTACCACAGAGTTATAAGATGAAGGCAAAGGCACTTGAGTTGGGGGTCTCGAGGGATGAGGAGGAATTGTTCTAGCAAAATTTTATGCTGAGAGGATATGTTCAATGGTGCCTTCTGTTAAGGGATTACTAAGACTTAGTAATTGTGTGCTGGATAAAGGCGGAATTGAAGCTGGTGAGGGCAAGCAAGGCCAAACACAAAGAGTCCTGTATGTTAGACCAAGAAGTTTAAATCTTTTATTAGCAAAACCATCATTTCACAAGAATGTAGCAAGCTGATGATTTGTCCAGTGGAGTGATGTCAGTGATAGTAGAGACACTGGCATTCACCAGTGACGAAAAGCTGTTGATGTTAGAGGACACTAAGCCATGTGGTATGTGCATAACCTCTAGCTGGTCCAACGTCTCTGAACTTAATTGGATGATGACTGAGCTTCCTGAAACTTTCACTTTTCCAATGGATTCCAGACACTACTGATGGCTTGCAAAACAAGGCTAGTGAGGCCATTGTCTGCATAGCTGTGAAAGCCTCCCAAATACCTTCAGGATGCCCATGAACTCTTCCATTCAGAGTCCCTTTCTTGGTCTCACTCTTACATTTTACTTGGTCATTGTTCCTAGTAAAATCATCACAGCTCAGCCAATTACGAAGCCATAAATGTCTCCTTTCCCAGAAGTCTTTAAACCTTTATAGAAGCCCACATCACCATTCCCATCTCTTTCTCCTTTTTGAAGTACTTATAGATCCCCTGGTATTCTTGCTTGTTAGTTTGACCTCAACCACAACATCCAAAATGATTCAGTACTTTTTAATATGGGAGTAAGTGGTGGTGTGAGATGGTAGGTGAGATCTGTTGGTCCTCAAACTTTACTTCCTCTATTTATCCTTCTGATCCTCCAAGCTCAGATTGATACTTTTATTGCCCTTCCCTCTTGAGTGGGGGGTGGAAGCCATGAATAAGATGGGACATTACTTCCATAATTTGGTAATGAATCAGTTGAATGAACTAGGGTTTTACTAGATGGGTGTGACATCATCAAAGGTGCCTTTAAAACAATCGAGACACTTCTTTTTTTATTGTTGTTTTTTGATGTATGAATTTTCTTTTTTTCTTTCACTTTTGAGATATACTTTTTTCCCCTTTTAAAAGTTTTTTTATTAGATAGTTTCTTTATTTACATTTCAAATGTTATCCCCTTTCCTGGTTTCCCCTCCCAAACCCTCCCCATCTCATCCCCCTCCCCCTGCTTCTATGAGGATGTTTCCCCACCCACCCACTGACTTCCTCTTCCCCATCCTGGTATTCCCCTGCACTGGGGCATGGAGCTTTCAGAGGTCCAAGGGCCTCTCCTCCAATCTTCTGCTACTGAAGGAGTTTGCAGCCCCATAGGAGACACTTCTTTGCTAGCCTTCATAAAGAAGGGATTCTGGATGTGAGATACCCTGGGAGGGAGACAGAGTAGCCATAAAGGAATTGCAAGTGATTTCTTTTTTTTTTTTTAATTTTTTATTCGATATAATTTTTTATTTACATTTCAAATGATTTCCCCTTTTCTAGCCCCCCACTTCCCAAAAGTCCCGTAAGCCCCCTTCTCTTCCCCTGCCTTCCCACCCACCCCTTCCCACTTCCCCGTTCTGGTTTTGCCGAATACTGCTTCACTGAGTCTTTCCAGAACAAGGGGCCACTCCTCCTTTCTTCTTGTACCTCATTTGATGTGTGGATTATGTTTTGGGTATTCCAGTTTTCTAGGTTAATATCCACTTATTAGTGAGTGCATACCATGATTCACAGAGTTAGAAAGAGCAATTATCAAATTCATCTGGAACAACAAAAAACCCAGGATAGCGAAAACTATTCTCAGCAACAAAAGAAAGTCTGGGGGAATCAGTATCCCTGACCTCAAGCAATACTACAGAGCAATAGTGTTAAAAACTGCATGGTATTGGTACAGTGACAGGCAGGAGGATCAATGGAACAGGATTGAAGATCCAGAAATGAACCCACACACCTATGGCCACTTGATCCTCGACAAAGAGGCTGAAAACATCCAATGGAAAAAAGATAGCCTTTTCAACAAATGGTGCTGGTTCAACTGGAGGTTAGCATGCAGAAGAATGCGAGTTGATCCATCCTTGTCTCCTTGTACTAAGCTCAAATCCAAATGGATCAAGGACCTCCACATAAAGCCAGACACTCTGAAGCTAATAGAAAAGAAACTGGGGAAGACCCTTGAGGACATTGGTACAGGGAGAAAGTTTCTGAACAGAACACCAATAGCATATGCTCTAAGAGCAAGAATTGGCAAATGGGACCTCATAAAATTACAAAGTTTCTGTAAGGCAAAGGACACCATCAAGAGGACAAATCGGCAACCAACAAATTGGGAAAAGATCTTCACCAATCCTACATCAGATAGAGGGCTAATATCCAATATATATAAAGAACTCAAGAAGTTAGACTCCAGAAAACCAAACAACCCTATTAAAAATGGGGTAGAGAGTTTAATAAAGAATTCTCACCTGAAGAACTTCGGATGGCGGAGAAGCATCTTAAAAAATGCTCAACTTCATTAGTCATTAGGAAAATGCAAATCAAAACAACCCTGAGATTTCATCTTACACCAGTCAGAATGGCTAAGATTAAAAATTCAGGAGACAGCAGGTGTTGGAGAGGGTGTGGAGAAAGAGGAACACTCCTCCACTGCTGGTGGGGTCGCAAATTGGTACAACCACTCTGGAAATCAGTCTGGCGGTTCCTCAGAAAACTGGGCACCTCACTTCCAGAAGATCCTGCTATACCACTCCTGGGCATATACCCAGAGGATTCCCCACCATGTAATAAGGATACATGCTCTACTATGTTCATAGCAGCCCTATTTATAATTGCCAGATGCTGGAAAGAACCCAGGTATCCCTCAACAGAAGAGTGGATGCAAAAAATGTGGTATATCTACACAATGGAGTACTATTCAGGTTTAGAAACAATCAATTCATGAAATTCTTAGGCAAATGGATGGAGCTAGAGAACATCATACTAAGTGAGGTAACCCAGACTCAAAAGGTGAATCATGGTATGCAAATGATTTCTAGAAGCTGAGGGCAGCCCCTGGCAGCCATCTGGAAAGGGAATAGAGACATTGGTCATAGAGTCCTACAAAACTGAACCTTACTTACCAAGGCAGGAACTTGAAAGAGAATCTGGAACTCCAGGGGGAAAATGCCTCCCAATTGCAGTGATTTCTAGGCAGAGTGAAAGAACCCCACTTATTCATGTCTGGACTTTCAACCTAGAAAAAAACAATCAATAGATGCTATTTGAGGGGGCTAAATTTTAGACAATTTGTTTATTGACAATAGAAAACTATCATAAATAGATGTCACTGTCTCTTCCTACCAACAGAACTCTGGGATCCTTATTCAAAATCCATCCTTGCCTCAGCTCTGGTTACCAAGAGGACCAGAGAGGACACCAAGCCTCAATGTTGTTATCATTTTTTGTCTACTGAATACCTTCTGGAGTAGAGTTACATAATCAAAAGTGATCACTCTGAAAGAGGCTGTTCTTTAATAAAATTCTGGGTTCAAAGAACTTGCTGAGGCTATCTTCACAGAAGCAATGCTGATATGCTAGGGAAGGAAGAAACTGGGTTTTGCCCCGCCAAACATTTCATTGTGTTTCACTGTGAGAGTGAGTGGTGGGGTGAGATGCTAGGTGAGATCTGCTGGTCCTCAAACTTTGCTTCTCCTGCTTCTCCTCCCTGATCTCCATGCTCAGCTTGATGCTTGTGTTATCCTCCCCTCTTGAGAGGGGGGAGGAATCCACGAATGAGATAGGACATTACTTCCATAATTTGGTAATGAATCACTTGATTCATGCTTGGCTAAGAGTGAGATAGGGAGCAGAAGGAAAAACTCTGGGGAAGACAATGGAGATCATTTCACATAGTTTGCAGAATGTGTCTCCAGACAGCAGCAGCAGCAACAGCAACAACAACAACAACAACAACAGCATTGACATCCGGGAACTTTTTAGAAATGTAAACTCTTGGGCCTCATCCAAGAAGTACTGACTCAGAAACTGTGATTTAAACAGCCTTCCAGGTGATTCTGTTGTGCAATAACTTTGAAAGCACTGACACTGACAAATCATCATTGCTTATACAAATAGTAGAGAGCAGATTTTGCTGAGGGAAGCCATCTTTTAAGAAGGGACTCAGTGACAAAGGATGTAGGTCACACGTAAAGCTCAAAGCTGCTTACAATGTCCGCAGTGCTGTGATGTGCTAGGCTTAGGCTATACCACAGATCCCATAATGACTCGAAGGTCAGATACTCTGACAGAAAGTGTCAGAGTCATTCTGGGATGAAGCTTCTACTAATTGTTGTTCAATAAATAATTGTGGGTTGCATCAATAAACTGGGACCAAAGATCGTGTCCTTGAGTTGCAATCTTTTTCCCAGGTGCTGTCAGATAAATCTACTCTCACTTAAGAGAAAGGAGAATTCTTCTCTAGTTAGGAAACTTGTTCTGAAGTAGTAGAACTATGGTGCTTAGTGAGCAAGTGAGCAGTGCCTTCACATGAGAAAAGGAACCTCAGAGCAGAGCAAAGTACCACTCGCGAGCCCACCTCTCCCTCTTCTGCTTACAGCTGGGCAGCCCTGCTCAGTCTTCTGGGTGGACCTAGTGCCTCTGCTAGCCTAGGTAAAAATGTTGCCTGTCCCTCAAAGGAAGCCTAGGACAGAAACTTCTGTACTCCCAATGGAATGTGGACATTAAAGAAAAAACAATCAGGCACGAAGCATTCATCAACACATGCGTGATTTAAGGACTTTCTAGGCAGTGAAAGCCACTGAATTCCTAGGGGACAAGAAGGCACTTTCTCGGTCTGGTCAACCAGACCTCAGTCCCTTCTGTACCATGCACTATTATGCAGTTCTCGTTACCTCGGAAAGCTCAGATAATTAAAACAGTTTATGTTTGCCGTTTCCAAGAATCCCTCCTGCTATTTAAATGATTCATACACCCAGGGCTTAAAGGAGAAAATAACCTCCTCGTTGTTTGCTCTGTGCAAGCTCTCAAGTGCCCGGCTTATTATTTTGTTATCTGGTAAAAATGAGTTTATCTCTAATTCTCTAATCTTTTCCATGGGGAATTCTTATGGGATAATAAAAATTCCTTATTTAACCAGCAAAGAAACAGCTGCTCTTTTCATCGATTTTCCCTTTGGGAGGAGGGTGGGAGGGGGAGGTACCTGCTGTCATATGCGAATTTTCTTATGTCTTGTAGCAGATTGTAGCAGAACAGCAGAAGAGATGAGGTGAGGCTGGGGCAGGGCTCATAGTGACACAGACACTATGATGTCTTAGCTTATTTATCTCCCTGTTGTTACATAGCCCTTGTTTTGCTTGGTCTCCATTGTGTGCGTCTGTTTACATGCAGAGCAATTCCACCACCACAAAGTCCTCAAGATGCTCTTTGATGCTACCTACTTCCCCACCATCTCTAAGCCTTGCAAACCACCAATATCTTTCTTGTTTCTGTGGTTTTGACATTTCAATAATGTTAGGTAAAGGGAACCAACCGTACAGTATGGAGTATTCTAGGATGGTCTTAAAAATCAGTGTAATTCCCTTAGGATCCATCCAAGTTGTGGCATGTACCAATAATTGGATTAGGACTTCATAGTAAGGGTAAGCCCTGCTTTATTTACTAAAGATCTGATCATTTCCAAATATGGACTACAGGTTCTTAAGGGATATGTGCATTCATATGGGAGGAACAAATGGAACAACTTCCGGGATGGACAGCAGATGTGTTTTTAATTCTACAAGAGCTCATCAAATAGTTTCCCAGAATACTTTTGTTTTGTATTCTCACTAGCAGTACACAGGTGATTCAGTTTCTTCACGTCCTCACACAACTTTGTGTTGACAACTATTTTACGTGTGTATATGCATGTGTGTTTCTGAAGTGTGTGTGTGTGTGTGTGAGAGAGAGAGAGAGAGAGAGAGAGAGAGAGAGAGAGAGAGAGAGAGAGACAGAGAGAGAGAGAGAGAGAGACAGAGAGAGACAGAGCGCATGTATAGGCACACATATGTGTGAAGGCCACAGGCTGATGTTTAATGTCCTCCTCAGGAACCTACTAAGCAGTTAGAATTGCTAGTCAACAAACTACAGGGAATCTTTCTGTCTTTGCTTCCCCAGCACTGTGACTAGGGGACCCACTGTTGGGCATGGCTTTTTATGTGGGTACTGGGGATCTGTCTCGCATCCCTATGGTTATATCACAAGTGTTTTACTACCTAAGCCATCTCCCCAGCCCTGTCACTATTGTTTTTAAGCCATCCAACAACCATGCACTGATAATATTTTGTGCTTTTAATTGTTATTTTCCCAATGATTAATGGCATGGGCCTTCTTTTTTATATGTGTATTTGACATCTGAATATGCTTTTCAGTAAAATGTCTAGCCATACATATATATTTAATCTGTGTGATTATAATTGAATTATAACATTTCTCCCTTCCATTTCCTTCCTCCAAACTGTCACATGTACCCCTCCCCCTCTCCTTAAAATTCATGTTTTTTTTCAGTAATTGTTATTGCATGCATACATGTATTTGTATATGCACATATATACATCTAAATATAACTTGTTGAGTCTGTATATTGCTACTTGTAGGTATGTTTTTCAGGACTGATCATTTGGCATTGAAAAAACCAATTGGTTTGCTCGTCCTTGGGGAAGGCGACCTCTCTGGTTCCCCAGCTTTCCTTAGTTGCCTATAGTTTATTTTTGTGTGTAGGACTGAGGCCTCATGGCCTTTTCCCCTGACCAGTTTGTCCTGCCCAGTGTCGTCTTTGTTCAGCTCACGTTTGGACAGACATGTTGATGAGACCTCATGGGTGAAGCTTCTGATGTTATTAGAAGTCACCGTCTTACAGCAAATTCCCTGATCCTCTGGCTCTTGCAGTCTTTTGGCCCCGCTTCCACCATGTTCCCCGAGACTTAGGTATGGGAGTATTTTGTAGATGTTTCCATTGGAACTGAGTGCCACAACTCTTCATTATGATTAGTTGCCATTTTTTCTGTAGAAATACACACACACACATTTTCTAGTTAAATTGCTTATTTTGAAGGTAAGATTTTTTTTAAAAATATTTTGTGGGCTCCTTATGTATTCTAGATACAGGTCCTTTGGGTGTGTCATTTATAGTACTCTTTCTTTTAGTGATTGACCTCTTTGAATTTAAACTAAGTACCTGGCTATTTAACCTGCACCTACTTTCCTGGCAGTTAGGTCTGGTTACATGGCCAGTTTCGGGCCAATGACAAGAGAGCGACCATGACACAGACAAAGTCATAAAGTACAAATAAGGCTGTTTGCTCTGAGTGTCTGTCCTCTTTCTCTCTGGGAACACAAACTTCAGCAGCCCAGCTTCAACCACGCACATGTGGACAACACTGTAGATTGAGGATAAGCTGTTAAGAGAAAAATAGCAAACACTTGTGGGTCTCATGGCTTCTTTGGAAAAATTTCAGCCCTGCCATTTTAGCATAGTAGCAGACAAAGGTGATGTACTAAGAAATAGGGTTGGGTATGTAAACATGAAGCTGTTGATATAAGCAGTCTATTCAGGGCGTACAGTTTGCGGATCCCTAAAGCAAAGGCACTGACTGTTAGGATCTGGCTTCCAGAAGATTCTTCGCTGTACAAGTCCATCCTCATTCACGGGGCACATGCTGTAACTGTACAAAAAGTTATTTATTCGTGCTCCTTTCCAGACAGAACTTGAAGTGGAGCAACAGGAAGATCCCAGAACAGAGAAACGGGCCTGCAGCCAAGCCATAAAGACAGCATTGTGAGAGTGGGTAAGGGTGACTGTGAAGAGGGAAGACACTGCATCTGTAGCACACACCGGACTGCAGTATTATTCCATCTCCGAAGGCACAGAAAAGCCCAGGAAATGCTATATTTCAATTTTAGAAATGAAAGAAAATAGCCAAGTCTCTGAAAAATTATTTAACTTTCTCATGGGCATAGCTAAATTTGAACTTTGAAAAGCATCTGCTCCAACAATGGATTTATTTATGGTTCTCGTTCAGAGACTGACCTGTGCGTCCTCTCTCTGGAGCACAGCCAGCCAGTTCCTTTCTGGCTGCCAGGTAGTTCCCATCAGCACAGCTCACACTCAACAGGCCCTCAGTAAGCCGCTTCTGTCTGTCTGCTTAGAGGCAGAGCAGGGACCAGGGACGCTGGAGGGTCGAGGGAAATGAACTGACCTTTCAACGGAACAAAGCTTTTGATGACACAGCGCAGAAATCTTTCTACTCTCCTGAGTTTTGTGTTGGCCAATCAGAAAACACTATTCTATTCTTCCGTGTTCTGGGATAAAACCTGTCTCTATTCTTTTTCATGACGCCCATGAGACTTGTGGAGATGACCATTTATTTACCTGTAGTTGTAGAACTTTCCATCCTGTTTCCCCCATCTTGACAAAAATGAACATTCTCTCTGTGGGAATATCCTAAGAATATCCATCTTATTTGTTCTCTCCTGTTTTCTGTCTTTGGCATATTCCATGCTGACTCAAGCAGGACGACCTTTCACTTTTAAAAACATTAAAATAATAATAATTACATTAATAATTATTAATGTAATTAATAATTTTTAACATAAATTTTATAAATATATATTATGTAAATGTAAATATATAATAAAAATGAAGTATATTTACATTAACTTGCTCCCCTTTCCTTTTTCCAATTTCTTCCATGTGCTTCTGCTTGCTTCATCTCAAAATCATGGTCTTTTTCCCTTTAGTTATTATTTGTTACATATCTACACATAGGTATTATGCCTAAACATATGAATACAACCTGATCAGTCTGCTAAGTGTTATTGGTATATGTATGATTTCAGGACTGACCACTTGACATTGTATAATCAATCAGGGGACCTCATCTTTGACTCCTCATGCCCCCCATGTAGATGGCGTGAGTTCTCGGAGTGATGTGTGGTTCCTTCCTCTCTTGGGTTTCATGGAGGCAAGAGCGGCCCAGTTCCCGGTCTTGCACTCTGCCTGGGCTCCTGTCTGTTAGTGGCATAGTGAACATTTGATTTTACTCCTTTTTGAGTATGCTCTTGACATCTCGTGCTAGCTTCCCTTGGTTTTGTGGCCTGACAAATCAATTTCCTCAGCTAGTAGATTAATGTAAATGTAATAGATGTAAAATAACCAGATATTTTCCTTGTTGGATGAAAGGTGACAAATAAGCTAATCTATTGGTCTTTTCCGGTTATGTGTGTCCAGTTTGAAGTCAAGACAGTTAAGAATCTGTGCCCACTATGAAAAGAACAGATCTTTCAAGTAAAGTTTAGAGTTTTATATTTTGTATTGTACTTGACTCCTGGATAACAGTTTTAAATCACAGGGTGTGTGTGTGTGTGTGTGTGTATGTAAGAGAGAGAGAGAGAGAGAGAGTGAGAGAGAGTGAGTGAGCTTACTGGCTATATTTTGGGGAGCTCTTTGCCTCTTATTGTTTTAGTGTGTAATATTTTCCTACTACATGTTGGTATTGCCATATTAGATTTTAAATTTTCTTGATAAATCTTTAGCATGAATAACTTAGTGGCTACATAAGTTAAAATTTCTAGGAATCAAGGACTTCAACTTTAAATAGCCTCAACATGGGGAAAATACCACTGTGTCAGTCAACTCAGAGATGTATTGAGAGCTCAGGGAGGTCTTTGGCAAATAAGACTAGTTTAAATAATTTTGGATTAAATAAAATATAAGTTATTAACATTACAATAAAAATGTACCTTTTTACTCTACTTGCACCTGGTCTTTAAGCTTCTATAGGCTTACTGTCCAGATAAACTGGCATTACTTCTAATTAATGCTTAAGATCATTAAAAAATATAAGTTTGTATTTAACCAAATTAAATCATTAATCTGAAAAAACATTTCCTTGCTAGGTTTTATGCTATGAGAACTTGAAGGTAATTTTGAAGACCTTTAAATAACTCAAAACCTGACATTGCTGCTAAATTAAACTAATTCTGGGATACCTGTGAGATATCTGAAGTACTTCTATGGAAGACAGAGTGCAAAATATTTATTGTCAGTAATAATTTTAAGTTTGCCTATCATTGACCCATCCTGCTGAGTGTCTGTATATTTTGAATGTGATAAGGAGCATGCTCATTTCTCGCCCGTTTGAAGCACTGTGTTCTTAGAGACATGTAGTTGTAGGAAGCTGGGAGCTTGGCTGATCTGCAAAATGCTGATGTGTGATAGACAATTCACAGTTATCTGATTCCCAAATTTCTCTAAGGAATAGAGATTACTGTGGTTAAAAGTTACAATCAATATATGTGACTGAGCTTCCAGTAGGAGCAATGTTGGCAGAGGAACAATGTTTTATGCAAAGTAGGCAGAGCAGGTTTTCTTTAATGAAAACAGAGAGCAGTTTTATCCTGAACTAAAATGACTGGATGCTGCAGAATGAGGGAGCAGTTCAGAGCAGGATCAAGACTGAATGAATAGAAACACGTGTGAAGATTTGGGTAATATTATAAATAAATATTGTATTATTTACTGTTGACAAAATTAGGATTTGATGGGCTGGCTTAAGATTTTAGAAAGAGCTTTAATATAAAATATTAATTAGATGCAAATAAAACCTGAGTTCCCACATTTACTAAAACAACAAAATTTTCTTGGATTATCAGTGTCTTTTTGATACAAAGTTATAAAATAATTTTCTTTACCCTTATATAATCTGCTTAGATAGCAAAGACTTTGCATCTGAACAGAATAACCAATGGGTTATGTCAGTTTTATGATATTTCTGTTGATTTAAGCAAATATTTTCTCACTTAGGAAAGGGGTAAAAAAAATCTATGCAATAATGTTGTCTTCTATACTTATTTTTTTTAATAGTAAGATTCTGCCCCTCAGGCACTCCAAAGTCCAATTTTTTTCTCTTAGGTGTTCAAATCTCCTAACAACGTTTGATTTTCGCCTTTCTAAAATCAAATCATGAACAATATCTTTTGCAGCCAAAATTGTATTTGAGATTCTTTAGGAGGCCCTGGAAAAGCACAGCAGGTTTGTTCTTTCTCTCTATGAAAGAAGAGTTGTTAGGGTAGGATAAGGTCGTTATAGGTGTTAGGCTTGATGCACTGCAGAACTGTCAAACAGATGGAGGCTTGACCTTCTTAAACCACGTGACTCAGGATTTTACTGATGTAAACAGATGCCATGGGCACAGCAACTCTTCTAAAGGAAAACAATTAATTGAGGCTGGCTTACAGTTACAGAGATTTAGTCCATTATCATCATGGCGAGAAACATGGCACCATGCAGGCAGACACAGTGCTGGAGGAGATGAGACTTCTACATCTTGATCCACAGGCAGCAGAAGCAGATTGTGTCAGATTGGGTGTTGATTGAGCATGTAAGACCTCAAAGCTTGCCCCCATGATGACACACGTCCTCCAACAAGGCCATACCTTCTAATAGTGCAACTCAAACATATGAGTCTATGGGGGGGGGGGCGGTTGCAGGGGAACATTCCTATTCAAATCACTGCACCGGGTTGGCATGGCTGACATTAAGAACCCTGACAATTATACACTGATTGGGATTCCCAGGGATCTGTCAAGCCCTTGCTATCTATACCACTTTTCTTAATTAGAGTCTTGGGAGAGTTTTGCTTGATTTTAAACATGTCACTCTTTCTGCTATGGTGATGTAACGCCGTGATTAATAACTTATGAGGAAGAAAGGTTAAACTGGCTCACAGTATTTGAACTTTCCATTCATAGCTACTTGGTCCAGATACTTTGAGGCCTATGACTGCACAGCTTGGCATGGCAAGGAGGCTCACACACTCTGTGAGCCTTTTGGCAGGAAGCAAAGGGAGAGAAAAGAAGGGGCTGGGGTTGCATTCCTTTTAAGGTCATACCTTTCAAAGACCTAATGCTCCCCATTAGCTCCCTCCCCTAAGGGTTCTTCTCATCTCCCTAAAGGGGGATAGGCAAGAGACTGAGTCTTTAACACATAAACTTCTGGGGGACAGTTTAGGATCTAAACTTTAGATTCAAAGTAGGTTAAAACAGCAACACTGTGCATGACAATTTCAGACATCTTAGAAATATTATTTGCTACAATTTTTAAAAATTTTGTTTACATGTATGTGTGATCCTCATCCTATTCCCCTTTTGTGTATGTATACATGTGTGTGAGTGTCTGCTCAGGCTAGAAGAAGATGCTGTACCCCCTGGAGCTGAAGTTACTGGTACATCAGTATAGTTAACTATCTGATGTGGGTGCTGGCAATCAAATTCTGTTTCACTGCAAGAGCAGCATGTGCCCTTAATAGCTCTAGTCCTAAAATTTGTTTCTTTGGTTTAAATCTAGCATCTTCTAGGCTTGGGATTTTTTTCAAATAGTTTTTTTTTCAGCCTATGGAATTTTATTTAACATGTTGAGTATTTAGGACCTATCCCTGAATTAGTGCATCTCTTTACTTAGTATTTCTGATATGTTTTTGGTATTTGATAAGATGTTTGGTATTTTGTGATATATGTCTGATTTAGTATATTATATCAGATATATCATATATAATATTATCTATGTTGAAAATAGGGTTAATCATTATATTTAGAGGCATCTTGTTTAAATTTTTTGGAGGGTTTACATTCATTCATACCAAAACCTTCCGGTCATTGTTGCACTCTTTGTGTGTATGTGTGTGTGTGTGTGTGTGTGTGTGTGTGTGTTGAATATGTGTAGGTTATCAGTGTGTGCACATGTGCATGTCAGAGGTAAATATTGAATATCTTTCTCTATTTATCTCTACTTATCCTTTCAGACATGGTCTCCAGTGAACTTGGTACTCACCAATTTCTAGACCGGGTGAGCCCCAAGCCTCCAGCATCCTCTCTCCCTCCTGGTGGCAGTATTAAAGGCACACAGTGCCACGCCTGGAATTCCACATTGGTCCTGGGACTCTAAACTCAGGTACTCATGATTGTACAGTGAGTATTTTACTCAATGAGCTATATCCCCAGTCCCTCCAGACAGAGTTTCTTTGTGGGCATCTTTTCATCAGATTATTCATTTTTAAAATTATAGGCAAATGAAACATAAGAATGTTGTCTTGTCTGATAGTGACTTTAATGATACCCTCTGCCCCTCAATGCCTGATTAAAACTGGACTTTGACCAAGTTGTTAGTATATATCAAAATTTCAATCTCTCGGTCTCTGGCTACCATCTTCATCATTACCTTTTTCCTCTAATTTTTTTTTGTTGTTGTTGTTTGTTTATACCTGATTCTCCCTTGAGCTAAAAACTGGCTGTCTGGAACCCTATCCAAACTCGAGGCTATTTCCTAGCTGGTCCTTCATCCCAGAATCTGAAGTAGCTTTGCAATCTGTAGCCAGACAGCTTGATATAATCCATGAAGGGTAATGTCTAAACCCCGAGGAAGTCTAGTAAGATGCGGAGATCATACTCACTTCAGGTATCTAAGACGTGGATAACATTTCCCTCAAGCCAACACCCAAGCTAAAGAGCTTTAAAAGAAAGTCAAAGAGCGCTGCCAGCTCCGGCTCTTTCTCCAGTATAATCCTTCACAGCAGCACTGCCTTATTCATCTGTTCTGAAGATGTCCGAACTCCAGCCCAGCTGACCTTTGCTATCACTGTCTGCAGATGTTTCAGCCAGTTTTGCATAAACATCACTAACAAGAACATGTAGAAGAATGTGTTATGGGTTTCCTCTCCCCCTCAGGAGGGTTGTCAGCTCTTCTGCAATATCCAGGGATTAATGAGATTTGTCTTAACTGACAATTTTGAATTTTTGCTCAGCCCGTGCTCCCTGGAAGTTGCAACTATTGAGAAGTCTTCTGTATTACTTTGTAACCCAGGATCTCCTAAACACAGAAGACTACACTGTCTTTGTGTGGTTGTGTGTCCCAAGATACAGTCACCACCATCATTCCGAGTGACTCCAATAAGACTCATGGATAAGTTGGGCTGTGGTGGTGCACGCATTTAATCCCAGTATTTGGGAGGTAGAGGCAGGTGGATGTCTAAGTTCGAGGAGGACAGCCTGGTCTACACAGTGAGTTCCAGGATAGCCAGGGAGAAACCCTGTCTCAAAAAACCATAAAAAAAAAAAAAAAAAAAAAAAAAAAACTCGTGGATAAATAGCTCCCATGGTAACTCATGTACTATGTAAAACTCCTCTATGTAAGGACAGCTGTCTGTCTGTCCTTCCCTTATTTTTGGTGGGAGTTGGGGGTTGTTCCTCATTAAGAAGCAGTTTCCTTTTTGCAATAACATTTCCTTAGCTTTCAGGACATGATTTTGTCTCCTATTCCTTTTATATTTCTCATTTCTGTGGTGGAATCCTTTCAACTTCTTTCTTCTCTGAGCCTTATTTCCTTATCATCTGAGGATTATTACCTCCACTTCTAAGTGGCGTGAGGATTAAATAAGATAATGATGAGAAAGAGCCTGAGGACCAGTAAGTGCTCCACTGACATTAGTTATCCCTCTTAGATAAAATCCTTCTAACGTAATAGGCAGTAAGAGTGGGAACTGGTTTAAAGAGGGAGAATCAATGAGCAAATGCCCCTCACAGAAGGGAAAGCAGTCCAGTGCGCGTGCGCAAAAGGGAAAAAAAAAAGCAGTCCAGTGCGCGTGAGCAGAAGGACAAGTCCAGTTCGTGGGCAGCTGTAGTGAAACACACAGGGCAGAAGCACCAGTTCCTGTATGGAACAGTCACTAATCTATGGAAGAAATATCCTTTCCTCCTTCCTTTCCTTCGTTCCTTTCTTCCCTTCCCTTCCCTTCCCTTCCCTTCCCTTCCCTTCCCTTCCTCTCCCTCTCCCTCCCTCCCTCCCTCCCTCCCTCCCTCCTTCCCTTGCTTTCTTCCTTCCTTCTTTCCTCCCTTCTTTCCCAGAAGCAGATGCCTTGTCCATTTCGGTTTGTAGAAGCAGGAAGGAAGCCTGTTTCATATTAACACTCAGATTGCCTTAAAATACTTTACCTTTATGACACAAAGAGAACATCGAAAACGGTAGATATTCTTTACCTTAGCACATCTGGGTGGACAAGGACTTACAATAGACTTACTCTGCGGTTCTGAGGAAGCCCTAGTAACTACCAGGCAGGCGAGAGTACCACACTGGTTGTTGTGAGAACTCAGGCCATAAAAGCAGGTGTAGCCACAGGTGAAGCAGGAATGTTCTAATGAATCGATATGAGGTTGTCTAGATTCTCCAGACTGTGGAGCCTGGCCCAGCCAGCTGGCAAGGACTGCCCTCTGGTAACCATATAGAGATTACTGGAAAGAAGAGCTAGAGAAACTGTGTACATTACATGGCTGATTACAAGTAATCAAATGAAGTCACTACTCGATAATTCAATTGGGAGCTCACATTGATGCAGGGAGCATGGAGGAAATAGCAGCTGTAGATATTCAATTGCAAAGTAATCACAAACCTTGGCTCCTGGAGGGTGCTCACCCAAGGTGCTTTGCATTAAGCTGTAATCAGCCTGAATAGAAAATGTGCAGTCTCTGCATTTCAGGAATGCAACTTTTCAGAACTTTTCAGGTACCCAACTGTGTTTGGGGTCCATGGTAAAGGCACATCTGTAGTTCTCTCAAACCCACCAGTCTGTCCCCTCAGTGACTCTTAGGGTTTGCCACATTTTAACTTTCTTTCACACTATCATCACTTTTTAATCTAATTCTGACCCTTATCTTGGCCAAATGAGTCCAGTATTCACAGTGTCTTGGTCCCATAATACATTTAGGGACCACTGAACTGCTTTCATTTCCCCCAATCATAATAAAAAATTAAGTCCGTGATAGCGTTTAAAAATACATGCTATTAACTATTTTTATACATATGCATAAAACACAAATTTACATATGGTTATGGAGATGGGAGTTAATGAAAGCAAGTGTGCTGGATCAAACCAGCTGTGTTTGTGTTTATGGGTTTAGTTTTTTTCCCAAGTGTTGTTCAAAACCCTAGAAGGGTTCTGAAAGCTTGGACAGTACCAAATCCTTTATGGCATATTCTGGATTTTTCTTCTCTCTCTCTCTCTCTCTCTCTCTCTCTCTCTCTCTCTCTCTCTCCATATATACAATTTACATATTGTATATGTATATATAATATACATATTTTTAATATATATATATATACATATATATATATATATACACACACACACACACACACACACAATATCCAAGTATTAGAGACCTGCAAAAGCACAAAGATGCTGGGGCCAGGGTTGGGAAATATTGGGAATGAAAAGCCTAGTATAATTACATTAAAAATTTCAGTGTAAGGTGTCTCCAGCAGACTAGACCAGACACAAGACGGAATACCTGGAATTCAAGGTGAGACTGAGAATTTATATTCAAGTAACAATACAGAAAATTGAGGCCTTTGGAGCACAACTAAGGGATTAAACCCTTTTTAATCAGTGAAATTATAGCAGAGAATTTGTCACATCTAGGGAAATAAATGGGCGTCCAAGTACAGGAGGTATTTACATTGCCAAGTAAGCATAACCAGGACAGAATCACTGCACATCATGCCATGATAAAGTGCCAAGGCTACAGAACAAAGAAAGGATACTGAGACTATTCCTGCAGATTTGCTGCTGAACTCTACTGGAATCAAATAAAAAGAAATGTCCACTTTCTTCAAACTACCCAATAGAATAGAAAGAGAAAGTACATTTAAAATAATAGGTTATAACATAGAGCAATTATAGTGGCATACTATGAAAGCAGTTATGGGAAGGTGCACTCCCATGAAGTATCTGACTACCTTTCCACTTCAGGGAAGCACTGTCTGATACACCCGAGTCCCCAGCAACCCTACTCATGTGTTTGGGGCCATAATTAAGTAAAATAAGTGATCTGGAAAGCAAATAGCACAATACTCTAACAGTGGACTTGGTAACAGAACTTGTTGTTGATTGGGAAGGTAGGATATACTTTATAGATTCCCTGGTCATGGGAATACATCAGTCATTTCCCAGGAAGGCTAGAGGGAAGATTCAGGAACTTTACCATACTTCTCAGAATGGTGTATAGTAAAACTTGTGGTTTGAAGCATCTCCCATAGGCTCAGGTAATTTGAACACTTGGTTCCCAGATTGTCACCCTGTTTGGGAAGGATGGGGAACCTTTAGGAGGTAGAATCTCACCAGAGGAAATGAGTCATTGGAGGTAGACATTGTGGTTTTACAGCCTAGCTTGCTGAGTGTGGATACAACGTAACCAGCTGTCTTCAGCTCCTGCCTCCTGCCTTCCCTGCCATGGGGGGCTGTTGCCTCCTAAACTGAACACCAAAATTAATCTTTCTGTAATTTGCTTTTGTTGGGTATTTGATCATAGTGGTGATAAAAACAACCAATACATTTACAAATTGTTCCTGCAATTTTCCATGTAATATTTTCCTACTGTATTTAAGTGAGAGCAACTTAAACTACAGAATATGTAAACTTAGATAAGGTGAGACCCAGGGAAACAAAAAGCCCAAAAAGTCCCAAGGTCATCTTCTCAAGCCTTAGCATCTGGGATGGGAACTCTGCTTTGCTGAGGAGCACACTGAACCCATGGAAACTGTTAAGTCCTGGTTCCATGACTCCATGGCTCTTAGGTTTGGAATTGTAACTTTCTACTGTCAGTGGGACTCACTTTGAACATGGAGGGGACACTTCTTTTTTTTTTTTATTCGATATAATTTATTTACATTTCAAATGATTTCCCCTTTTCTAGCCTCCCCACTCCCCGAAAGTCCCGTAAGCCCCCTTCTCTTCCCCTGTCCTCCCTCCCACCCCTTCCCACTTCCCCATTCTGGTTTTGCCGAATACTGTTTCACTGAGTCTTTCCAGAACCAGGGGCCACTCCTCCTTTCTTCTTGTATCTCATTTGATGTGTGGATTATGTTTTGGGTATTCCAGGTTTCTAGGTTGATAACCACTTATTAGTGAGTGCATACCATGATTCACCTTTTGAGTATGGGTTACCTCACTTAGTATGATGTTCTCTAGCTCCATCCATTTGCCTAAGAATTTCATGAATTCATTGTTTCTAATGGCTGAATAGTACTCCATTGTGTAGATATACCACATTTTTTGCATCCACTCTTCTGTTGAGGGATACCTGGGTTCTTTCCAGCATCTGGCAATTATAAATAGGGCTGCTATGAACATAGTAGAGCATGTATCCTTATTACATGGTGGGGAATCCTCTGGATATATGCCCAGGAGTGGTATAGCAGGATCTTCTGGAAGTGAGGTGCCCAGTTTTCTGAGGAACCGCCAGACTGATTTCCAGAGTGGTTGTACCAACTTGCAACCCCACCAGCAGTGGAGGAGTGTTCCTCTTTCTCCACATCCTCTCCAACACCTGCTGTCTCCTGAATTTTTAATCTTAGCCATTCTGACTGGTGTAAGATGGAATCTTAGGGTTGTTTTGATTTGCATTTCCCTAATGACTAATGAAGTTGAGCATTTTTTAAGATGCTTCTCTGCCATCCAAAGTTCTTCAGGTGAGAATTCTTTGTTTAACTCTGTACCCCGTTTTTTAATAGGGTTGTTCGGTTTTCTGGAGTCTAACTTCTTGAGTTCTTTATATATATTGGATATTAGCCCTCTATCTGATGTAGGATTGGTGAAGATCTTTTCCCAATTTGTTGGTTGCCGATGTGTCCTCTTGATGGTGTCCTTTGCCTTACAGAAACTCTGTAACCTTATGAGGTCCCATTTGTCAATTCTTGCTCTTAGAGCATACGCTATTGGTGTTCTGTTCAGAAACTTTCTCCCTGTACCAATGTCCTCAAGGGTCTTCCCCAGTTTCTTTTCTATTAGCTTCAGAGTGTCTGGCTTTATGTGGAGGTCCTTGATCCATTTGGATTTGAGCTTAGTACAAGGAGACAAGGATGGATCAATTCGCATTCTTCTGCATGCTGACCTCCAGTTGAACCAGCACCATTTGTTGAAAAGGCTATCTTTTTTCCATTGGATGTTTTCAGCCTCTTTGTCGAGGATCAAGTGTCCATAGGTGTGTGGGTTCATTTCTGGATCTTCAATCCTGTTCCATTGATCCTCCTGCCTGTCACTGTACCAATACCATGCAGTTTTTAACACTATTGCTTTGTAGTATTGCTTGAGGTCAGGGATACTGATTCCCCCAGATTTTCTTTTGTTGCTGAGAATAGTTTTAGCTATCCTGGGTTTTTTGTTGTTCCAGATGAATTTGATAATTGCTCTTTCTAACTCTGTGAAGAATTGAGTTGGGATTTTGATGGGTATTGCATTGAATCTGTATAGTGCTTTAGGCAAAATGGCCATTTTAACTATATTGATTCTACCGATCCATGAGCATGGAAGGTTTTCCCATTTTTTGAGGTCTTCTTCCATTTCCTTCTTCAGAGTCTTGAAGTTCTTGTCATACAGATCTTTCACATGTTTGGTAAGAGTCATCCCAAGATACTTTATACTGTTTGTGGCTATTGTGAAGGGGGTCATTTCCCTAATTTCTTTCTCAGCCTGCTTATCCTTTGAGTATAGGAAGGCCACTGATTTGCTGGAGTTGATTTTATAACCTGCCACTTTGCTGAAGTTGTTTATCAGCTGTAGGAGCTCTCTAGTGGAGTTCTTTGGGTCACTTAGGTAGACGATCATGTCGTCTGCAAATAATGATAGTTTGACTTCTTCCTTTCCAATTTGTATCCCTTCCAATAGGAAGGCCACTGATTTGCTGGAGTTGATTTTATAACCTGCCACTTTGCTGAAGTTGTTTATCAGCTGTAGGAGCTCTCTAGTGGAGTTCTTTGGGTCACTTAGGTAGACGATCATGTCGTCTGCAAATAATGATAGTTTGACTTCTTCCTTTCCAATTTGTATCCCTTTGACCTCCTTATGTTGTCAAATTGCCCGAGCTAGTACCTCAAGTACAATATTGAAAAGATAAGGAGAAAGGGGGCAGCCTTGTCTGGTCCCTGATTTCAGTGGGATTGCTTCAAGTTTCTCTCCATTTAGTTTGATGCTGGCTACCGGTTTGCTGTATATTGCTTTTACTATGTTTAGGTATGGGCCTTGAATTCCTGTTCTCTCCAAGACTTTAAGCATGAAGGGATGCTGAATTTTGTCAAATGCTTTTTCAGCATCCTATGAAATGACCATGTGGTTTTTTTCTTTGAGTTTGTTTATGTAGTGGATTGTATTGATGGATTTCCGTATGTTGAACCAACCCTGCATTCCCGGGATAAAGCCTACTTGATCATGGTGGATGATCGTTTTGATGTGTTCTTGGATTCGGTTGGCAAGAATTTTATTGAGTATTTTTGCATCTATGTTCATAAGGGAAATTGGTCTGAAGTTCTCTTTCTTTGTTGGATCTTTTTGTGGCTTTGGTATCAGCGTAATTGTGGCTTCGTAGAAGGAATTGGGTAGTGTTCCTTCTGTTTCTATTTTGTGGAATAGTTTGAAGAGTATTGGTGTTAACTCTTCTTTGAAGGTCTGGTAGAATTCTGCACTGAAGCCATCTGGTCCTGTGCTTTTTTTGGTTGGAAGACTTTCTATGACTCCTTCTATTTCTTTAGGCATTATGGGACTGTTTAGATGGTCTAGTTGGTCCTGATTTAATTTTGGTATTTGGTATCTGTCAAGGAAATTGTCCATTTCCTCCAGATTCTCCAGTTGTGTTGAGTACAGGCTCTTGTAGTAGGATCTGATGATTTTTTGGATTTCCTCAGTTTCCGTTGTTATATCTCCCTTTTCATTTCTAAGTTTGTTAATTTGGATACTTTCTCTGTGCCCTTTGGTCAGTCTGGCTAAGGGTTTATCTATCTTGTTGATTTTCTCAAAGAACCAGCTCCTGGTTTTGTTGATTTTTTGTATGGTTCTCTTTGTTTCTACTTGATTGATTTCGGCCCTGAGTTTGATGATTTCCTGCCTTCTACTCCTCCTGGGCGAAATAGCTTCTTTTTGTTCTAGGGCTTTCAGGTGTGTCATTAAGCTGGTAATGTATGCTCTCTCCATTTTCTTTTTGGAGGCACTCAGGGCTATGAGTTTTCCTCTTAGCACTGCTTTCATTGTGTCCCATAGATTTGGGTATGTTGTGTTTTCATTTTCATTATGTTCTAAAAAGTCTTTAATTTCTTTCTTTATTTCTTCCTTGACCAAGGTATCATTGAGTAGAGTATTGTTCAGTTTCCACGTGTATGTGGGTTTTCTGTTGTTTCTGTTGCTATTGAAGATCACTTTTACTCCATAGTGATCAGATAGGAGGCATGGGATTAGTTCTATCTTCTTATATTTGTTGAGGTCTGTCTTGTGACCAATTATATGGTCGATTTTGGAGAAGGTACCATGAGGTGCTGAGAAAAAGGTATATTCTTTTGTTTTAGGATAGAATGTTCTATATATATCTGTTAAATCTAATTGGTCCAAAGCTTCAATTAGTTTCATTGTGTCCCTGTTTAGTTTCTGTTTTCCTGATCGGTCCATTGAGGAAAGTGCAGTGTTGAAGTCACCCACAATTATTGTGTTAGGTGCAATGTGTGCTTTTAGTTTTAATAAAGTTTCTTTTACGAAAGACGGTGCCCTTGAATTTGGGGCATAGATGTTCAGGATTGACAGTTCTTCTTTTCGTATTTTTCCTTTGACCAGCAAGAAGTGTCCCTTAGGGTCCCTTTTGATGACTTTGGGTTGAAAGTCAATTTTATCTGATATTAAAATGGCTACTCCAGCTTGTTTCTTGAGACCATTTGCTTGTAAAATTGTCTTCCAGCCTTTTACTCTAAGGTAGTGTTTGTCTTTGACCCTGAGGTGTGTTTCCTGTAAGCAGCACAATGTAGGGTTCTGTTTACGTATCCAGTCAGTTAGTCTGTGTCTTTTTATTGGGGCATTAAGTCCATTGATGTTAAGAGATATTAAGGAATAGTGATTGTTACTTCCTATCATTTTTGACGTTATTTTTTAAATTTGAATGCTTATCTTCTTTTGGGCTTGATGAAAGGTTACTATCTTGCTTTTTCCAGGGTGAAGTTTTCCTCCTTGCATTGGTGTTGTCCTCCTATTATCCTTTTTAGGGCCGGGTTTGTGGATAGATATTGGGTAAACTTGGTTTTGTCATGAAATATCTTAGTTTCTCCATCTATGGTGATTGAGAGTTTTGCTGGATATAGTAGTTTTGGTTGGCATTTGTGTTCTCTTAGAGTCTGCATGAGATCTGCCCAGGACCTTCTAGCCTTCATAGTCTCAGGTGAAAAGTCTGCTGTGATTCTGATAGGTCTTCCTTTATATGTTACTTGGCCTTTTTCTCTTACTGCCTTTAGTATTCTTTCTTTGTTTAGAACATTTGGTGTTTTGATTATTATGTTTCAGGAAGTATTTCTGTTCTGGTCCAGTCTGTTTGGAGTTCTGTAGGCTTCTTGTATATTCATGGGCATCTCTCTCTTTAGGTTAGGGAAGTTTTCTTCCATAATTTTATTGAAGATATTTGCTGGCCCTTTAAGTTGTAAATCTTCACTCTCATCTATGCATATAATCCTTAGGTTTGGTCTTCTCATTGTGTCCTGGATTTCCTGGATATTTTGGGTTACAAGCTTTTTGCATTTTGCATTTTCTTTAACTGTTGAGTCCATGGTTTCTATGGAATCTTCAGCATCTGAGATTCTTTCTTCTATCTCTTGTATTCTGTTGTTGATGTTTGCATCTCTGTCCCCCTATTTCTTCCCAAGGCTTTCTATCTCCAAAGTTGTCTCCCTTTGAGTTTTCTTAGTTGTTTCTACTTCTGATTTTAGATCCTGGATGGTTTTGCTTAGCTCCTTCACTTGCATGTTTGTGTTTTCCTGTAATTCTTTAAGAGATTTTTGTGTTTCGTCTTTCATGACCTCAGCCTGTTGACCAAAGTTCTCCTGTATTTCTTTAAGAGATTTTTGTGTTTCGTCTTTCATGACCTCAGCCTGTTGACCAAAGTTCTCCTGTATTTCTTTAAGTGTTTTTTTGCATTTCCTCCTTGTTGGCTTTTGTATTCTCCTGGATTTCTTTCAATGATTTTTGTGTTTCCCTTGCAAGGGCTTCTAACTTTTGATCCATTTTCTCCTGAATTTCTTTAAGTATGTCCTTCATGTGTTCCTGTACCAGCATCATGACCAGTGATTTTAAATCCAAATCTTGTTTTACTGGTGTGATGGGGTATCCAGGACATGTTGTTAGAGGAGAATTGGGTTCAGATGTTGCCATATTGCCTTGATTTCTGTTAGTGACGTTCCTGCGTTTGCCTTTTGCCATCTAGTTCTCACTGGTGTTAGTTTGTCTTGTCAGTGCTGGACTCACCAGTGCAAGCTGCCCCTTCCCAGTTGGCCTCTGGTGCACAGCTTACCTCCTGCACTGCTTGTAGACAGGGTGCTGCTGCCCAGGCTGTTCAGATCCCAAAGCAGGCACCCGAAGGCTCCCGCTGGGGCCCGCTGGATTCACTGGAGCACACTGACTTCTCCCAGCTGACCTCCCGGAAGCCCAGCTAGCCACTTGCAGGACTTGGAGATGTGGTGCTGCCGCCCAGGCTGATCTGGATCCGGAAGCGGAGGGAGTAGAGCTGAGGGCTTCTGCCTGAGGCCTTGCCCCAGATTGTGTCTGTGGAGCAGATGGAGCCCGTGTGCACCCCCAGGGAGTGCCGATGGTGTATGCTGCTGTGATCTCCCCTGTGTTCCGCTCACTCCGCTGGGCAGCCGATCCGCCAACCGGGCTGTCGCACACAAGGTTAGCCTGGCCGCCCAGTCCCTGAGTCCAGGCAAAAGCCTGGGAGGCCAAGGTCCGAGCAAAGTTCCCCTAGGGCTATGACTGTTAATTGGGTCTGCCAGGTGACTAGGATGGCGGGCGGGCGGGCGCGCCCGCGCTCCCTGAAAGCGCCGGGAGAGTCTGCTGTGCTAACAATCCCCTGGGCGGGTTGACTCACAGATGGCCCACCAAGCCGCCCAGTCCTTGGGGTCAGTCCTGTGTCTTTTGGGGCCTAGACCCTCGCTTTGTTAGCCTCAGGCTATGCCTGTTACAGGTCTGCCCGCCAGAGCTCTCTGTCGTCCTGCAGGCAAAATGGCGGCGGCGCGCTCGCAGGCCTGGGCAAAAAACCCCCTGGCTGGGTTGGCACCCCGATGGCCCCCCAACCAGCCCAGGGCCTGGGTGCAGGCCAACGCCCGTCGGGCTCAGACCACCGCGGTGTTGGCCTCAGATTATGTTTGTGTACCTCAGTTTGTCCGATCCCAGGAGTCCGGAACCAAGATGGATGCACCTCTCCTGACTGGTAGGAGGCCAAGTTCTGAAGTGGCCTCCATGCAGGAAAGGCGCAGCACAACTGCAGCTGCTTGCCGCCCGGCTGGTCAGCGAAGGTCAGTGGTCGTGGGCACAGGGCCTAACTGGTCCCTGTGCCGCCCTGGCTCCACTGCTGATGGCCCTTCAGCTGGACCAGCACGAGGGGACACTTCTGATTAATCTGTTTTTAAAAGCAAAAATCAAGGCGCACAATCAAAAACAGGATTTCCTCCTATATTTTCACAAATTTAAATGGAAATGATTTATGGCCTTTATTAGAATCTTAAGATGAGAAAATCCCACAGTCTCTCATGTAAAGGGAGTAAGTGGGCTCTTCAGCAACCTCACATTTGAATCCTTCCTCGGTAGCCCCCAAAGCTCCAAGCTTCGAGCAGAAGTCAGCCTCAGTTTCCCTCCATCATGAATTCAGAGCCAGATACTACACAGATGGTCTTATAGCTTTTCATCTTTTGAGGGAACACATTTAACGTGTCCTGGCAATTGCTGTGTTGGGTGCTCATCACCACTTAGACCAAGGAATGTTGCTGTAGTGTCTCTTTACAGACTGACTATAAGGTTGGTCTTAAATATTGAATAGCCACTTCAAATTACTGGAACATTCTGAATCCAGAAGGCCAGTGAGCTTTTCCAGACATGGAAGGGCTAATTCTAGATAGCTGGCTCTCATGCTGGTGTGGAGGTCCCACAAACTCTAAGGCTTACTGGGAGACAAACAGAGATACAAGAAGGAAATCCAGCTCAGCAGAACTTAGCTGGGTTGGTTCAGACTTCTGGAGTCTGACTCCAAACAGCTTTTTTATTTATATTTTGATGTATTTGAAGACAGTACAACTCTGGGAAAAGGTTTCCTCATGAGTTATCATGATAAAGGTTAAGGCATGATTACATCGAAACTCCTTTACAAAGTGCATCTCTTTTGCAAAGCACCTGTGTCCTCTTTCTTAAGACCGGGATCTATGGATAAGAAACAATGCTCAGGAGAAGAAGAGCCCAGAGAGGAAGTGTTTACAATAAGTATTCCTGTGATGACTGGCTGTACAGAAATTAAACACCACCAGGCTCTTAAACAACATCCATTCCCAGCTTTCTGTATGAGAACCAGGTACACACACACACACACACACACACACACACACACACACGGTCCGTCCGATGAAGAGAAAAGTTTCCATGTTTAACAATTCTGCTTTCTCTCATCGATAGCTGTAAGCGTGGGACCTCCTATCTTTCTACATGCTGGCCCTTCAATGAGAGGGTTCTCAAAGCTCTCCACTCCACAAATGTGTGTCACAGGACTCAACCAACTTTCCTCAGGTAAAGTCCACTCCCTTTAAAAGTCCAGCCTCCAAGGGTTGGGTTATATGGCTTGCCTACTTGACACATGTCTTTCCTTACATCTCTTTGGTTCCTGGGTCCAGCTCAGGTCCCATTATTTGCAGACAGTCTCTTCTGAGGGCCCTACTGTACTCTGGGTTTCCTCTTCTCCACATATCTGCTATATTTCTGGAAGTATCTGAGAGAGAAAAATTAAACTCTATTCTCACTTTCTGTTCTCAGATTTGAATCATCTAAATAGCAAAGAGAGGTCTAAACTCTTCACTATCTTTTTCCCACTGGTCTGGAGTCAGCTTTCTACCCCTGAGGCCTGTCTGTGGGTATCAGTTAACATACTCATGCTCAGAAACAATGCAAGGGCTTTTGGAGATCAACTTTTCCTCTTTTCTCCTTGGGTATCAAGAACACCCCTGAGGCCCTGTTGAAAGTCTTGCCTTTTGCAGCCTCTTGCTACCCTGCAATTTTAGAGACTCTTTCAGCAAAATCAGGAGGTAGGAATGCCTGTCGGATACTGGATATAAGCACTGTCAGCTTAGGATGAGGCATGGTCTTAAACTCATCTTCTATTTCTTTCCGCGTGTGTTATCATATCTTACCGACTGCACTTCCTTGTGAGTGTGGTGCGGATTTTCCACTTATTTGGTACCGCGAGTCAGTTTCCTCTTAGATAGACCAGTGTTCAGTATGGGTTCAGTTTGCTATGCAATGCAGGAAGGAATGAGCTTATTTTTATATTTCTACAACATAAACTTGGGAGTATGATTTTCTCTTGCCTCTGAGGAGAGAAGACCAGTTGATATGATACAGCCCGCTCTAAAGGCACTCACCTTGTTCTCATCGAGATAGGGAGAAGGTGATGGCTGAGCATTGTGTTCCTTCAGCCTTCCCTGCAGCCTCTCCACAGCGACTCTGTTCTCCATGCTTGTTCCGTGGCAACGTTGCCCCCTGTGTTATCAGAGTTGATGGGAACACCTAACAAAAAAACAAAACAAAAAACCCAACATGGTTAACACTCCTGGAGATTAAATTTTATATATTAAAAACGCTTTAGGTGCTAATAAAGACAGAGGGGGAGCAGAGAACAGTATAAGAAACGTTTCCAGCCATTTCTTAGCAGGCTGCTCCTTTCATCACTTTTAACTCCTGCCTACTTAATGTTAGGTCCCGAAGATTGACTGGGCTCTTCTTCTTCTTCTTCTTCTTCTTCTTCTTCTTCTTCTTCTTCTTCTTCTTCTCCTTCTCCTTCTCCTTCTCCTTCTCCTTCTCCTTCTCCTTCTCCTTCTCCTTCTCCTTCTCCTTCTCCTTCTCCTTCTCCTTCTCCTTCTCCTTCTCCTTCTCCTTCTCCTTCTCCTCCTCCTCCTCCTCCTCCTCCTCCTCCTCCTCCTCCTCCTCCTCCTCCTCCTCCTCCTCCTCCTCCTCCGTCTCCGTCTCCTTCTCCTTCTCCTTCTCCTTCTCCTTCCTTCTCCTTCTCCTTCTCCTTCTCCTTCTCCTTCTCCTTCTCCTCCTCCTCCTCCTCCTCCTCCTCCTCCTCCTCCTCCTCCTCCTCCTTCTCTTTCTTCTTCTTCTTGGAGGCTCTGCTGCTATATAGGAATTTCTATTTTTCAGAGCCACAAATAAGCTGAAGGCACATAGTAAATTAAATTTCAGGAGTCAGAGGATCTTGGCACCAACAAAATCCAAATAGGCCATGTTTATTGTCCTAGAGAAAGGACACGGCCATAGTCATTGTGTGTGGGTTTCTTCTTTCCTTCCAATCTACATAGTGTGGCTTGAGGAACAGAGGTAAGAGATGGCATGAGGCACTCTACTCATTAATTTTTTCCTAGTCACTGTGAGCAAATGTTTAAGAAAGAATTTTCATGGGTTCAGAAGGTTGAGTCCATGGTTGGTAGGCCACATGTCCTTAAGCAGAACATCACAGTGGGGAGAAGATATGGTGAAGAGCAGCCCTTTATACAGTGAACAGGAAGTAAATATGGGCAGGGCCCAGGGAGAAGGCTCACTTGAAAACATATATCCTGTGATTTTCCCTCAGTGATACCTCACCTCTTAACACTTTCCAAATTTGTGCCACTGGCTAGTGAACAAATAAAACCCATGATCCTGTGAAAGACAAGTCCTATCCAAATGTAATGTTCAATCTCCTGCCACCAAAGGCTCGTGGCTATCACATCATGCCACATATATTTATTCAGCCCTGCTCTGAGCATCCCCAAAGTTTTAATGATTCTAACATTGTTCAAAACTTGAAGTCCAGAGCCTATAAGTCAAGGCACTCCCTTATCTGTGAACACCCATAATGCTCTCCTAAGATTCAATAGCACACAATAAACATTCTCATCTCAAGGGAAGAACTAGAGAATGGCCAGGGAGTATCTGTTTAATGTGAGATCAAATGTCAGCAGGACAAACAGTAGATCCTTTGTGTCAATATCTTAGAGATAGAGCATGCTGTGTGTACACTGTGAGTTCCAAGGGGCTTGGGCAGTCTCACCCATATGGCCTTTCTCTTGTGCTAGCTCTACTCATTGCCTGCTCCTTTCCTCAGTAGATGTTCAGTATTCCTGATGTCAGAAATATCACTGAGATGTTCCATATTCCTGACATCAGTAATATCATTGAGTTTGCATTGCAACTGAAGCTTTACCCTTACAGCCTGACTAACTGTCCTTTCAAGAAACTTCTGGTAGGGCTCTGGTATGACTCTTCTACATAATGTATGCCCTCCATTGAATGGCTTAGGAGTTTTGTTGGGAACGTCATGATCCCACAACTTTCCTGCTTCGAGTGCCCACAGAATCACAGTGTATAGATAACATAACAGTCTCCTAATCACTTCAAGCAGTAATTGTGATTCCTTGGACCATGGGTTCTGGACCTTTAAATGCTTTGGCAGCAGAATCCAAGAAATCAGTTTTGTAGTTACCCTTGTTAAGCAAGCAGACAAACAAACAAACAAACAAACAAAAACAAGGTGCTTCAGTAGCTCTCTCCTCTCAATGAGTTTAAAGATGTATAGATTCCATCCAGTACTTGAGATGGCAGAGTCTGGCTAATCCCTTGAGACCATCTTTCTATTACCCTAGTGCATAGTATTGGTGTGCTTTTAATGATATCAATCTTTCTAACAGCCATGTAGTTCTTGTCCACAACTTTTAGCTTACCCCTGTTATGGTTATAAGGCATATTTTCCAAATTTTTCCTCTTGCTTTTTACTTCAGATTATTCCTGTAAATCTGGCTAAAGGAAGCCAGCCAAAATCATGTGACAGGATCACCTTAACTCCGCCTCCCACAAGGACAAGATGGAAACAATTGGCCAGAATATAAATGGCTTCCAGTTCAGTTCTCATGAGTTCTTGCTCCTATCTGAAACATCATGGGTGCATCGTTATGGTCCACATTCCTGCTAGAGTTTAATCTTCTGAACTCCCAGCTGCATCATTAATTATGCTCTACTTACAACAGCCTAGTATTTATCTGGCCTTCATCTCTAAACTCTTTCAAATTCTTCCAACAAACTGCTTCCAAACTCATTGTAAAGGTCTAAGAACCAAATGGGAGAGACTCACTGGAGATACCAACATTTGGTGATAATTACTTTTCTTATTATTGTGACCAAAAACCTGACAGAGGCATTTATTTTCATTTTCTGTTTTCATAAAACAGAATCTTGCTGTTTAGCCCCCACTGACCTTAAACTGGTGTGAATTGGAGTGAGAGGTTATTAGGTTCATAGGGCTCAGCCTGTGGTTTCTTGACCTCATGTGCTTGGTAAGAAAATGATAGCAACAGGAATGATTGGCAGAAGAAAGCTGTTCACACCATACTAGGCAAGAAGCAGTCTAAGATAGACAAGTAGAGGCTGGGGATTAGGTGCCCATTCCTCAGACATGCACCAATGATCTTATCTTCATCTTCTGGGCAGGCCTCACCTAAAGTTTCCAAAAATTCCCCCAAAGAACTGTTACAACACATCTCACAACATACATAACAGGTTTTCTTTAGTAAGGGTGGGGAATCAGGATGAGAATATCTCAACAAACAACAAAAACAAACTGATAAGCAAAACCAAGAGTTTGTGACCCATTTGTAGTAGACCCTTGGAATTCCTGCCTGAGCACCTATATATCTTCTTGTTCCTCTAGATCCTTTATTTCCACAGTCAGGGAGACTTTTGCCAACTTAGAACCGGAGGGGTTTAAATTAAACAGTTATAATCATGAGCAGTTGGCATAACTCAAAAGTGATTTGGAACTGGTTTTTTAATCTTCAAGAATCAGAGAGATGGAACTTTGTACTAGCAGGAAAGGGAGCATGGGGCCCAATAACTGAGTCAATTTATTACTCAAATTTGCATTAAGTGTTAATATGTTTTTTCTCTTTTATGTAAATACTATTTTACTTTTGAGTAAATAATATATGTGCATGGTTTGAAATAAAAATGTTGAGGAAAGCTGATGGTAAATGGTAGGATTGTCTCACCATATAGCTCTATTTCTGCAGTTGCTATTAGCAGATTCTTATATATTCTGCAAGTCATGTTCAATAGCTACAGAAAACACGTGCATGCTTCTTATTCCTTTAAAATATGAATGTTGACATTTGTAGTCTGAACTTTTTCATTTGACCATATAGAGTATCCTTGGTGATTAGACTATGTCAATTCATATTCAGCCGACCCATTATCCTTTAATAGCTATATACTATTCAATTATAATAACATATCCGTTTGTTGAGTTCTCTACTGATACATTTACAATAGACTGTGTCTATAAACAAAACTTCAGTGAGTTACAACTGTCATGTTGTTCACATGTGTACTGTTCATATATGTAAAGTCCTAAAATTATATTTACTAGGAAGATGTACTCATACCCCACATACCCACACATATACACATATACACTCGGAGAGAGAGAGAGTTAGTTTTGATAGATAATAGCAAATTTATTTGACCAAAGGTTTTATCAGTTTATGTGACCACCATCTATGAGAGAATATATCTAGCTACATCATTGCCAACATAATATATTCCCAATATTATAATCTTCTATTATGTAGTTGATTATAATAGGACAGCTTATATGCTGTTTAGTTGCAATTGTCAACCTGACACAATATACAATCTTGGGGAAGGCGTCTTAGTGAGGGATTGTCTAGATTAGGTCTGTCTAGTCTGTGAGCATTCTGTGGGAAATTCGCTGTTATTACATTAATTGAGATGGGAAAACCTGTACAGCACTGACATTTCTATCTCAATGATCCATCAATTGATAGAAGCAGGCCTTGAGGTCCTCAATTATTTTTTTTACTTGCTTCTCCTTTAGTTCTAAAGTTTACTTTATATATTTGGATACTGCAGCATCTGATCTGTAGTATTTACAAGTGTTATTTCTTCTTGTTGACTCCTTTATTATTATGTTATTTATCATGCTATAGTGACCTTGTCTGTTTTTTATAGTTTCTCATTCTTTATTAGTTATTACATTTTATTGTTTATTACAGCTGGCTGCAGCTCTTAGGCATAGTTTTTATCTAACTTGCTGAGTTCTTTAGCTCCAGGATTTCATCTTGATTCTCTCTTGTAAATCTCATTTTGTTGAACTTCTCACCCACACTATACATTTTCTAACTAGTTTTGTAGAACTGGCTGTTTTTTAATCTTTTTCCTTGAAACTTTTCTTCTGAATTATGTTAGGTATTTTGTTGATTTCCTTTTAAAAAATCTGCTTCTTGTACACTCCTTTGCAAGTATCATGCTATTTTAATATTTTTATTTGTGTCTCTGTGGTAGTATTTGTATGTCCATCTGGTCCAGCAGTTACTTGTACCAATTTGACCTTAATAGCAAGAACCTTTCTGTTTGCTTGTGCCCCATGGTATTGTTTGATACGCTCTTTGGATTTGATTCAAGTGGGCCTTGATGTCCATGCAGGTTCTTTAGCTGTAGTCAATGTTGGCAGCATCAACGAGTGTCTTGGTGGCCTAGGGTCTAGGATTTATGGAATTATATTGCTTGCTCGTATGCAATAACCTAAGGTGGGCAGTGCTGGCTGGCAGTTCTGAACACAGTATTCCTGGTTGTGGGTATGGATGGCCCATCAATTTTTATATGACCAGTGAAGATCATTCTGATGGAGTCATGAGACTGTAGCAAGGCATTGCCCATTCTCATTGCTTACCGAGTCCTTACAGGATAGACTTCCTAAGTGTCTGAGTGGATCAAGCCATTGTGAAAAGGCAGGGATATTTTACAAGTATGTGGATGAGCATGGATTCTTCTCTGTCTCTGAGAGCCTTTTGGGGCCTCTTTGGCCTAAGGCTGTCAAGGCTGATTGCCTGGCTGCTTCCTAAGGTTGACAGTGTTTATGTAGAGTCCCTTGGCTGCTGACTGGGCATCAGTGCAGTTGTATGGATGTTTCCAGGGTGGTGAGAGGATTGGGAAACTATCCAGATATTTTCTTGGGGTCTCTGTAAGATGGAACAGCCCTACAATGTGGGCTGCTTGGGTATTGTGTGGGGCTGTAGGAGGTTGAGTCTCATATGGGTGTGTAGGATTTGGGGAGTGGTTGTTGGAGAATGATGTACATTGGGTTGACTTTTCTCTGCATGTGGGTGCAGCAGTGTGGAAACACAGCAGCTCTCCTAACTGGGCTCATGATCTGCAAGGGCTGATCGTGCAGTGTTCTCCAGCAGTGAGTGGTCCATGGCTTGAGTGAGATTTCTGGGGGCCTCCACTTACCCTTCTGCGGGACTCTGAATCCCTCTTAGTGGGAGATGTTAGGACACATGCTGTGTGCTTAGGTATATGTGTCTGTGTCTGCGTCTGTGTCTGTAAATGTGTATGTGCATGTGTGTGTTGTGTATATATAAACTCACCAAGCAGCTCTTTGGCCTTTTGCATTGCTGACATCTCCCTTTTCCTCTCCAATGCAGCTCCAAGCTGAAGAGTTGTCTTAGTTAGGGTTTTACTGCTGTGAACAGACACCATAACCAAGGCAACTCTTATAAGGACAACATTTAATTGGGGCTGGCTTATAAGTTCAGAGGTTCAGTCCATTATCATCGAGGCAGGAACCTGGCAGTGTCCAGGCAGGCATGGTGCAGGAGGAGCTGAGAGTTCTACATCTTCATCTGAAGGCTGCTAGCAGAATACTGACTTTCAGGCAGCTAGGATGAGAGTCTTAAAGGCCACGCCTCAGTGACACACCTATTCCAACAGGGCCACACCCTTAATAGTGCCACTCCCTGGGCCAAGCGTATACAAACCATCATAAGAGTCAAAGCACCGTTATTTTTCCTGTGTTTGGGTCTCTGTTGGGGAGTGAAGTGCAAATGTTCCATGTCCCTTCTTCTGCTGTGTTGATCCTGGAAGCTATTTATTCACTCTGACTTCATGTTTTTAAGTTTTTCCTTTTGTTTCATTTACCTTTTCTCTGTCCTGATGTTCATGTTCTTTGCTACATTCTCACTAAGATTTCTTTGTTCTTATGGTGCTTTTAATTTTTTTTTAAAACTTGTGATTGCTGTCTTTTCTACATTACCTTTGAGTTTCCATCATCTTGCTGTACCTGTCTGTCTCCTCTGAGCCTTTAAATCCCTTCTCTAAGGAATTCGCTAATGTGATGATTTTGGGGTTTTTTAAATTGTAATAGTTGTTCAAAACTTTCAACCATTTTCTTATGCATGTTCTCCCAAGTATTTGCACTTTCTGCTTCTTTTGGGTTTGTATCCACTTATTCCTTAAAATTGGTACTCACTGTGAGATAATCTGTCCTTTCTGGGTGAACCACATGCCAAAGATCTGTGTGTGAGTGGAAATGGTTGGGTGGGGTGGGGGGCGCTGAGATTTGTTCGATCGTGCAGCGATCATTCTTATGACAGGATGCTGTCTGCAGAGCTTGCTCCTCAAGCCTTCCATTCCCCTCAGCCAAACCAGATTGGATCAGCAGCGCACTCCCAATATAGAGTCTCCTTTCTTCCTGCCATTCTGACAGATTGCCTCTTGCAAACAGCTTGCTTGTATGATTCCCCATTCAGTTATCCCTTCCTGATTTATCAAAGCTTTGTATCAAAAACACCAATGAAGACTCCTTCTGGACTCTGGTTCTGCCCTGTAAGATGAACTCACGTTTGGGAACTCCAGCTTTGCATCAGTTCTAAAGCCATAAGTATCTCTTCTTAGCTGCTGGCGTTCTTGTGAGATCTTTAATTTATAAAGTTTCCTTTATATAGTGGTTCACGGTTACATATATCTCACAAAATCAATGTTCTTCAACATTAAGCAAAATGCTCTCACTACATTGATTTTGTAATTCAATAAGTGGATGTTCACATATCAGACCCAGCTTGGGGTAGATGGTTCTCAGGTCAGTTTGCAGCAGTATGGCCTGGGGTGAGCTACTTAATTTATCCAACCTTCAAAAAAATCTTCCTATCTAAAATGCACGGAACTGAACTCACATTCTGAGGGTATGAATGGCTTGAGCAAGATCAATAAAATGTTTTACATAGCACTTGGCAGAAGAGATGCACAATGATTATCAGTCTTGCTGTCCAGGGAGTTCTGTGAAGTGCAAGTCTCTTGGGGTTTGTAGAACTCCCAGCAGATTCCAGGGCTAGAATCCTAAGTTCTGGATTTGAATCCTCTTTGTGAATGACAAAGATGAGCTGGGCTGAGCGACAAGGCCCCATGCCTCTCAGACTCTGCAGTGGATATGAACAGTGCCTGTGTGCCCGCCTGTGCTCTAAAGGTCAAGAACAGATAGACACACATCATGTGACTTGTAGGCAGCGACGGGCCACACAGATGTGAACATTGCTATTGCTAATGAAAAGACCTCATTGGAAGAGAGTAATTAAAATCATAGAGAGGTGACTTCACAGTGAACACCCATGGGACCCAAGGCCCAGAGAGGACAGGAGAAGCTTAGACTACTCCTAAGGACTACAGGTTAGAAGCTCAGGCTCAGAACAAGGCTGGATGAAGACAGCACCTTTACCCATTGACTGTGAGGACTGGGAAGCCTACGGACGCTCCAGTCTCCTTAGCTGTACAGTGAGGCTGATCGACCACTTCATTCACAGGGGAGTTTTGAGTATGATGATCACTAAACTCTCCGAACTTTAAAACTTAGAAAACCGTCTAGCAGTGTCTCATAAAGGCTGGCTGG
This sequence comes from Apodemus sylvaticus, assembly GCF_947179515.1. Taxonomy (NCBI): domain Eukaryota; kingdom Metazoa; phylum Chordata; class Mammalia; order Rodentia; family Muridae; genus Apodemus; species Apodemus sylvaticus. Next base: position 74,155,885 of record NC_067483.1, on the reverse strand, counting down.
GATTCCCTTTCTTCGGAGCAGGATATGACAGTTTCTTCATTATTCCATTTCCTTGATTTTTTACATTATTTTGCTATCAGCCCTTGTTCCAAATTCAGTCATCCATCACTTCTTGCGTTCCTCACCTATGTGAATGAACTCCATAATAACAGATTCAAGGAGGAATGGTTTTAACCCAACTTGGGGAGCAGAGGGGGGGGAGACAGCATGAAACTACTTAAATTTAATGTAGTCTGCACCCTTGAAGTGAATGATGAAGTGAATAAAAACTTTCTGAGTCTACAAATATAAATATGCATTGTCTTAAAACAAAGAGGCACAGAGTTCCCCAAACATTTCTGGTCCGTGAGTGCAGCCTCTTTATTGGACATGATCAGTGAGCACGTGATACTTTACTTCACTGAGAACAGCTTCCTCTTGGTTTAGGGATAACCACTTGGGGCTGGCAGTTTGTGCTCGCGTGTATCCGTGCATGAACTCACGCGTGTACATGCCAAGGCCGGAGGTTATTACTGAGGTGCTCTCCACTTTCAATTTAACCTTACAAAAAACTAATTCTTTGAGAATTTCATGCAATTTATTTTGAGCATGCTCACCCACAATTCCCTCTCTTAATTTTCCCAGGTCCACTCCCACCTACACAAGCCTTCCCCACATCCCGCCCCCACTCATATCAACAAGACCCAAGGATCCTGGTCTCTGCCTCCCAGTGCTGAGGTTACAAATGTATATCAGCACACCCAGCTTCACACCAGTGGGTGCTAGGCGTCTGAACTCGGGTCCTTATGCTTGGGCAGAGCATATTTCAGCCACTGGGGAGTCTTTCCCGTGCGTGGATTAGCTTTCATGTCATTACAATGAGGCCAGTTTATGAGGACGAAATCCTAGACTTTCAACGCTGCTAGCTATCTAAAGAGCTGGCTGGTTGAAGTTTACAATAATCGTGTGTGCCTGGCATGATTTCCTTATTAGTATTTGAGGAAGCCGAGGACCACGAGGACCACGTGGACTGTTAAGGTATGGAGGTTGTAGAGGGATTTAAACTCAGGCGGAAAATTCTAAGCTTCTGTTCTTTCTAACAGAGGTGCAACCCAGGAGACTCAAAGTGTCTTTCTGCTTAACCCCACATCACGAATGTGAGTTATGCTACAGGAGGTAAAGGGACAGTTTTTAGTTTTTGGCTCTTGTAGTGAACTGAAAGTTTACTCTAAGACAGACTAACCGGGCAGACCTTCTTCCCCTGCCTTTCTTATGCCAAGTGGTCGCAGTTTAAAGATCATCGGAAGTCTTTGAACTTTAAAGACTTAAATAATGCGAGTAAGCATAAGGTGGTTCTGATAGGTGAGTGGTATGAGCGCACGCGGCATGCCCAACCCTAGGCAGTTGACATGTGGCGCTTGATTATTGAAGGTAAATGTTTCCATCCTGGTCGTGGTGACACACAACCGAACTTGCTCTGTGCCAGTGCTGGAGCGAGACTGATTTGCTATTGAAGTAGTTCCAAGGGGCGGAGACACGCTCTATGGAATGGGCTAGCCTTGCCGGCCTTGTCGATAGTATGTGTTCACATCTATTTCTGTGCACTGTGCATCCACACAGATGCACTTGGATAGTCTCACCTCTTGGCGCCACCCACGGTTTTCCCGGGGCCTCTGGAGAAATTTGGAAGCACACTTTTGCAGCCCCCCCTGAAGCCCCAGGCTGCCTTTCCATCTGACAAGACAGCCTTGGCAAGCCCAGGTTTATTACCAATTCCCTAGGCTCTAGGAAGCAGGGGCCCTGCTAATTGGCTGCCTTCCAGCTGCCAGAGCCCTCCCCTGCTTCTGGCATTTGCCCCCCTAAGGCTTTCTGATGCTGTCCGTAGCTCCTAATTGTCTCTGGCTTCCGGTCCTTCATTTTCTCTTGGAGTAAAGCTCGGTATGCAGATCATTTCCTGCTCATCGGCTAGCTAATGCGCCTTCCGTTTGTCCGCGGGCTTACACCTGCCCCACTCCTTTCCTGTCTGCTGGGGCAGGTGTATAAGGAAAGGTCCTTATTGTTCTAATCTCTCCCATGGCTCACCCCTCCCCCTTCTCTTTCTCTTCCTCTCTAAGCTTTTACTGACACAGCAGATTCTTAACTTGCTTCCTTTGATTTTTTTTTTCTCCCAAAGTACAGGCGCTTGGTTGCTTAACCCCTTGGTGTCAGGTGTCTATTTATGAAGCCTTTCCCTATTCATTTCAGGTTTTGTGTTTCCCTTTATCTGACACTTACTTTAAAAGAATTCCCTTTTCATCCTTGAGTGAAGAATGCCTTAGAGAACAGCTAGGAAGGCAAGGACAGAGGTTGCTTCACCTGCCGTTTGATGTTTCTGCTTCTCTCCTGTTATCTATTCCTTATCTGTTCTCATGTTTAGACTCACTCTCTGGAGTCTTTCTGGTGCACTTGGCGTTTGCTGCACGGATTTTGGCGCCGTGGCGGGTCGTTTTGTATCTTCCCGTGTCTTTGCATCCAGCCTGTTTGGTTTCCTGCCAAACTGTTTAGTATGTGCGAGTTACAACCTTGCACATAATAAGGAAATGCTGTATATCACATAAATGTAAAACTCTTGAGGCTTAGGTATCTTTTACCCCTTTGTCTTAATCTGCCAGTAAGTTCTTAGTGCATCTAGGAACATTCTGGGGACCTGCATTTAAAAGATTCTGGTCTCCTTTCTCAGCTAGTTGAATCCCACATTGCGGGTCTTAGGAATCTGAAAGGATGTGAACTCCTGGGGCACATCCCGCTGGACTGCTAACAGGGATCTCTTCTTAGATAGCTTTCATCTTTCTCTTCCTTGATGTTCTTACCATTTTCTCACTAAGTCAGGCCTATATCCATGCCACTCAAACACACATGTAGCATGTGTATATACATGTACTTTTCTTGGTTTTTAACTCAGCAAAATAGATAAATGCATACAAGTATTCAGGACTAAAAAATGTGAAAATTAATATGAAGCTCTGTGGTAGATTTCATTCTGAATACTTATTCTAACTTTATAGAAGTCCACTGAGCTGTCTAGAGTTGGGCTCTGTTTAATTCTGGTGTATAAGGTTTTTTTTTTTTTTTTTTTTTTTTTTAGTTTTGAATACTTGACAGACATTAATGAGTGCTTAAATATGTGCCAGGCACTCGTAGTTATAGAGATGAATGAACTGTGACTATTCTAGGGCCTTTGACAATGCTGAGAGGAAGACACATATAATGCTGCTAACAAAGGACAGGCAAGGCCTTGAATAAAGCAGGCTGCTTCCAGGCTGTGCTTAAAACACAGGTGCTAAGTTAAGCGCTCTTCACAGATAAGTTTGCAGTCAATTTATCTTTATATTTTTGTGAAGAGGAACATGCAGCTAAGCAAAAGCAAAAGGACAAAGAACACTATGCGTATCTATCAGAGCACTCCTTCCACAATTCAGATCCCTGTACTTCGGTCTTCCACCCAAGGGCAGGTATACACAGCCCCTGTGGATTGGGGGCTGTTCATTGGGTGACTGAGGTCTCTTAATAAAGTACACGGCAGGAAAGAGCTGTCTTCACACATACTCAGGCCTCAGATTTGGGGTAGGTTGTTACAGCCCAAGATCTGTGGTCTCCGGATGTATTCCTGTTACAGTGGCTCAGCTGATGCTTGATTACAGTGATGCAGAGAAGGTCGAAATTCTCACTGACCCCCCAGGCACTCTCTTTTTCTTGAAACAGAGCCTGCCATTTCAGAATATCTAACACTTCAAAACAACTTATTGTTAGGGGTACCATGGCAACAAAAGGAGGCTTTCCGCCATTTGTACCAAGTACAAATGCAGGAGGGAGAGATGTTTGGAGAGCAAACAGTGACAGTCTGCGGTTTGGCACAAGGGGACATTTGAAGAAAATGGCAGGAGTAACATCTTCCTTTGCAGACTGACAGGATCTTGCTCTCTCCTCTGCCTAGGGTACCGTGAACCTTACGTTGGGGCAGGCACTGGAGTCAGGGTGACTGTCTTTTCCCTATTTGTTCTTGATATGAGCATTCTCTTCTAGTGATATGGGACAATATGGGACACTATTTGTGGGGCATCATCCTGGTTCAAACAAACAAACAACAAACAACAAACAAACAAACCAGCCACTTCTGCTGTAGGTCACTCTAACTCACAACCATTTCTTGCCCAGCTTCAACTTCTTATAATACAAGTGACATAGAGTAGATGAGCGTTTTTCAAGATGCGATGGGCATTAGATCAGCACAAAAATCAGTTCATAAGTAAAGGGTTCAGAGACCCCAGTCAATGCTACTGAGAGCCATGGGAAACCGTTTTGGTGGTTTACATGCAGGCAGGCCTCTCTCTAGCATTGAGAACCCCTGTTCCAGTTGCTCTGCCCTCCTGGCTTTTGATTCTATAGGTACAAGTTCCAGTGACCAGCCTGTACCCAGCTCCCCTATGGTCCCCCTCTTCCACGTGCCCATCAGTCAGTCTCTTGTTTGGTGACTCCTCTGGTACTAGCAGGCTAAGTGGCCAATGCAGTTTTTGTAGGTCACTCATCACTGCCAGTGGCAGATTGCTGAGTAATGGAGGAGCTTTGCAGAATAATACACTGTCTTGGTGCAGAATGTACAGCTTTTCTGGTACTCACATGTACTTCCATGGAGGACCAGACTCAGGAGCTATACATCTAGCTGTGTGTCTGGAGGACTGCAGAAAGGACATTGCCCGGGGTGATACAGAGCTGGAGATTCTAGGGTGAAAATTGACAACAGATGAGGCTTCAGAAGTATCTTAGTGACTGAATCATGCAGTCCAGCCCCTCATGCTGAGCACAGCACTTTCCCAGACATCTAGGAGAATAAAAATCACGCTGGGTGAGGAAGACCGGGCAGCTGATGTCCCATCTGCATCCTCCTTGGAAAAATAAAGATAATAAGAGAAATGATCAAAGAAAAACAGTCTCCTTGAGTTTGTAAAATGTGGTCCATTGCTCTAGTCTGATCTGTTCCTTGTCCAAGGGGAACTATGCTGGCTCAGGGCACACTTAGAAAGCACAACCCCCATTCAAATCAATAGAAAAGAAAGCCTGCTTTGTCAGAAATGAACTTACCGGGGATCCAGGATGAAGACTTGGCAGGTATCCAATTGAAGTGACCAAGGATTTTCACGGGCAGCGGGTTTCCACGGAGACCTACAATCAAATCAACAGTGTAGTGACCTGCTCAAGAGAAGGGTGTGGACTGTGTGGCACGTGATAATGAGAGTCAGGCAGAAGGGGCTTATTCACTTACTCAGCGAGATGGAAAGCCTGTCAGACAGACTGAGATGCTGTGTCACCTAATGACCTGCATCAGGAACAGTATCAGAGTGAAAAATAATGTTAAAATATAAAGTATATGTCTGCAGCAATATTTACTGGATATTTTTAGCTATACATAGCGGTGGATTTCATCATGACAATTATATATATAGAATATATATAATACACATATATTATATATATATATATATATACACATACACTATTTTAACCATGTTCTCTCCTTTTACACTATCTTGTCTTCCCACTTCAGCTGATCTCTTTACTCTTCTCAATTAGTCTCCATTGAATTTTTATTTATTGTTTTGCATGACCCGGTGAGTCTCATTAAAGTTGCTTACACAGCAGAGGCGTTTTACAGAATCATGAGTACCTTACCAGTGATTAAAACACGGAAGAAAACATCTCTCTTTACCAACCATTACCTGAACAGGGTATCTTGAGCCCTTCCCCCACTCCATGAGATAGGATATTGATAGGCCCAGATCCTGTATAATCACAGAACTGAAGAGTACTGGGGCCATGTCATAAAAGCTTTGTAAGAATAATATGGCATAAGAGCATCATTACCTGTACTTTTTGATGAGGAAATTGTCGACTATGGAGTTTTCCAAGGCAGTCAGTTTGAGATATAGGATTATAAAGAAAGATCTGTCTGTCTCCAGGGCAATGGTATTGACCACTCTATTTCTCAACATCTTGATTCTGCTTTCTAGTTTTACTTACCTGAAGTATGTTCCACATCACCCAACTGCTGGTCATTAATACCGTGGTACTATCTTCCCCAGAACCTCCATATAGGGAAGGAAGATATTTTGATAGTGGGAATGATTATCATAAATAGCTTAGCTATTCATCCCCTACTAATCTGCTCAGGTAGAGATGTTCCTCACAAGTCTCCATGAACTGACAGGAGTAACAGAAACAACAGAATCTGTGGCTGAGGGCCTGAGCTCCTTACTTGAAATGACCTGGGTTTTATTCCTGAGTCCAGAGCTGATTACCCACACCTGACTTTCAGCCTCTTCATCTGTAATAGATACAACTGTTGTTCACACTTCATAGGCTTGTCAAAATGATTAAATGGAGGGTACTTAGCCCAGGTCCCAACATGTGGCAGGCACTGAAGACACATTTCTGAATTTCGTTACTGAAGCCATGAAGCCAGGCCTCGGTCTACGGTTATTTCTGTGGGGCTGTCATCAGCCCTAAGCCACTCTCTCTGGTGAAAGCTTTTTGGCTTTCGCTTACAGTAACGGCCTTTTGTCTTTCCTGAGCACTCCTACTCGTGAAATATTACGGATTTCAGTTATTCACATAACTCTTTTCAAATACTTGAATGTTTTCATTTTTAATGAAATATAAGTATATTTCATTATATATTTTTAGAACATGCATACAAAATTAAACACGCATCTTACCAGTTTCAAAGCCTGTAAAATTATAGGAAGCTAAGACTTGCTATCCTCCCATCTCTCTACCTTTTTAAATGAAACATTTATGCAGTATAGAAGGCATTCCACTTGTCTTTCTTACCTTCCAAAGGTGAGTCTTACTGTGCACAGTGCTCTTCAATCTGTTTTTAATTCTTTCATTTGTTTGTGTTTTTCTTCAGTTTACAAATACAATGAACATTCTCTCATGTTAATTACCAGTTTTCAGACATAGCTCCAGGTTATCATCAGATTCTTCTATTGAAGCTAATTCTTCAGGGAACATTCTGCACATATACATGGACTACTTTTGTGGGATTATTTTTGTAGACTATCCTAAGAAGTACAACTTTTGGGCCAAAGGATTCACTGTTATAATTAACCATTCTCTCTGTCTCTGTCTGTCTCTGTGTGCTTTGTCTCTGTCTTTGTCCCTGTCTCTGTCTCTCTTTCTCTCTCCTTTTAGGTTTTTCAAAACAGAGTTTCTCTGTGCAGCTCTGACTGTCTTGGAACTCACTCTGTAGATCAGGCTGGCCTCAAACCGAGATAGCCACCTGCCTCTGCCTTCTGAGTGCTGGGATTGAAGGTGGGCATGACCACTGCCCAGATCAAACCATTCTTTTTTAGACAGCTAAATTTGAGCCATTTTTTACTGATTAGCTGAAAAGTGCTATAATAATAGTTTTGATATCACTTTACTTTTGTATATTTTAGCATTTTCTCTCATTTTATTAGTTCTTTGAGAAATTTATCCAAAGTATATTTTGATCATAATCCCCCCATAATCCTACTTCTTCTCCCAGATCTACCTCCCAGTTGTCTCCTCCTTTTTCAGTTTTATTAATTAGTTTTAAAATGAAAACCTAATTGCATCACTTAGTCTTTCTCTGCCCTCCCTCAAACATCCCTTCCTTCCCTCTCCCCTCTCCCTCCCTCACTACTTTTCAAACTCATGGCTTCTTTTTTATTATCATTGTTATACATACATACACAAATATATAAATATATCTTGTTGAATGCATTTGGTGTGGCTGTGTGTATAAGATTTCAGAGCTGACCACATTTGAGTGAATAACCAATTAGGAAACCTATCCCTGGGAAAAACTCATTGTCTCTCTCTGACTCTGTTTCTGTCTCTTTTTCATCATTAATTGCTTGTAGTTCTTTGTCTAGGGGTGAGATCCTATGGGGATTTTCCCTGTGTGTGTTAGCATGTCTATTGATATCATCATTGTTTAGGTAGCCATGCTGTTGAGATATCTTGGGTCAATCTTTCATTTTTAGAAGATCAAATTTCACAACAGACTTTCTATGTCTTTTAAATTCAATCAGAAAGTGCTTGATTACTCCATCGATATTCATGCCACAGTTGCACAAGTGCGCATGTCCTGGCAGGTCAATGAGAGTTGGAGCTCACGGAATTCACAGCCAGGTAAGACTGGTAACTGCTTTCCTCCACTAGCAGCCTGCATAGCAACTTCCAGCACTATGAAATCTAGACAGTAGGAATGAGCTGGTACTCCTGACCAATGAATACCAGCTTGATTTCTTCCTGTCATATAATTCAAGTATGTGGCTTCTTCATCAATAGGGTCTTATGATCAAATTCTGGAGTGTAACCAAAATATTGATAATCTTTAAGATATTTATTAGTAAATAATACTAGATATCATAGTAGGATGTGCTGTTGGCCAAGGGATGATTGTATGTGATTTCTCCAGCATATCTGTTTCATGGTTATATGATTCATCCTTCAGGTGAGAATGCCTAAAAGACTGACTGAATCATAACTTCTGAGTGGTTGATCTAAGAGTTGAGCTCAGGTCAGTTTGAATGAAAAACTGATTTTTATATTAAGTTGCCTTTTATTTTTAAATTCTTGAGCTATAATGGGCTTGTTACCAGTGGTGGGGAGGGACTACCATGGAACCATAAAAGTAATATGGTGAGGAGTGAATGATGTAATAGGAAAGTCAGAATATATATGTGTGTGTGTGTGTGTTTGTGTGTGTGTATGTATATATATGTATAAACCTTCATTAGTGTGAAGGAAAACTTCTGAAGTTGTTTAGTGGCATTCACAGTCTCCTTGCATTGAATGGGGGGTAGATAACAGCCCATTTTATATATGGGAAAGATGAAGGCATGGAGAATTCATATCTACCTTACCTGCTTAAGATCTTGCTTGGTACAAAAGTCTCCACTAAACTGTTAATTTAGAAACATTGTTCTTCCTCCAATCAAATGATCATCTCAGAAATGTCAAAAGAACAGGCAGGGAACACCAGTCATTAAGCCAAGCAAGGGGAACCTTCAGGAGATGAAGACTTCTGGGGAAAAGATAATTTCTTGAGTAAGACTTCCTCCAGAAAAAGGATTGCAAAGTTACTTCAAGGACCATGGGTCAAGGGGCTCTCTGGGATGGCTGGTCAATTTTGACATTAAGAGATTTGACATATGGAAAGTCAGGAATAGACAGACAGGTTATGGGTCTTTAGAAACTCACATATATTCAATATATCCATTGGTGTGTTTTTTCATTAGTTGCAGTTCACTAAGTGGCAGATCCACAGTGGGCACCAATGGTAAGCAAGATAGACCCAGATGTGGCCAAAGGATTTCAGGCTCACTGAGCAGAGACCACCAGACAGCAAAAGATGTGTGGTCAAGGAAATTGGCTTTGAATAATTAGTCTGAGTTAAGCTCCTTCAGGTACAGGCATTGTACAGCATTGTGATATAAAGTAGAGAAATCCAGGTAGTATAGGTCAAGCTTTGGGGAGACAGAGCCAGTGCCTGGTCGAGGATTTCAATCTGTGATGTGCAGATGTCTCTTCTCATCCCAGATGGATCAACGGAAGCTCAGGAGACACCTTCTCAAGCATGCTTTGTTGCCCCTTCGGTGCCTTATCTGAAGCCACTGCTCTGCTTAAATAAATAAGTAAATACATAACACATACAATAAATGTTTTAAACCAGTGCTGTGTGGGTTGAATAGGAGTTGTTCCCCATTGGTTCATGTCATTGAATATTAGGTCCACATCTGGCAGTGCTGTGAGGGAGGGTTGTGGAACTTTTACGAGTTGACACATTGTTAGAAGAAGTGGTTCACTGAGAGTGGAGCTCGAGACTATAACCTGGTCCCTTCCTGTTCACACTCTGCTTCCTAAGTCTATCTACAAAATGACCGGGCAGCCATCTTGCCTGCCCTAACTTCCGCTATTCCCCCTGACACGATGGGCCATATTCCTTTGGAACTGTGAACCAGCATCAAGCCTTTCTCCCTTAAGTGACTTCTTTCAGGGAATTCTTTTTTTCCCACTGCAATAGAACTGCAACTAAGTCAAGGGCTAACTTGCTTAGTTTATGAAGGGTCCCAATATCACTGTTTTGCTCACTTGAAGGTCCAATCTCAAGTCTATCGAGGCAACTCTTTTGTACGATGGATGTGAAAATGTCTATCTAAATAAGTTTGAAGGGATAAAATAAATCCTTGGAGCATCATAAAATGTGTTTCTCACTGTGCTGTCTGTACAACACTGAGCTTGGTGTCAGACACATTAAAATCTTGTTGATCCAGAATGAAGCAGGGCTCTAGGAGTTCTTGAAACACTCCATGTTGTCTCTGAGCAACTGAAACCTCAGCACTGGTGTCCTTTCTCTGACAAGTCATCACATCTGGTAGGATTTTGTGGCGAGGGATGAATAAAGACCTGGCACGGGATGGAAATGAAGTAAAAATATAGACATATTTTTCATTAACCTGAATCGTTTTGCCTTACAATTTCCTCTTCTTTTTTTCTCTCTTCTGCCTATACATCCATTCCTTCTAAAAGTTATTTGTTCTAAAAAACACCCTCCGGGCATCTAGATCATTTAGGCCATCTGCTTTATTACAGGAAGTGACACACTGCTCTCCAGATGCCACTTGATGTCTTAAGGATTCCCCGTGGCTTCATCTATTATATTCCTATTTAAACATCCCAGTTGACAGCTAAGTACCATGCAGGCTGTTTGCTCTTATTCTCTGGTGCTCTCCTCTACTTTCTTGGCTTCTCTGGGCTTGGCATTTTCCCCAGAACCAAGAAGAAACAGGAAGGCTTTAGTCAGGACCTGGGTCCTTGAGAAGCTCACAATCTCCAAAGGTCCCATCAAAAACTGTAGTGGTGCAGCAGGAAATGTGTATGTGAGCCACCCTGGGGCTCTTCCCTCTATATCTTGTAGATGTAAGGTATGGGATACTCCCAGTGAATGAGCAGCTCCTACAGGGCAGTCAGAGGGTGGTGTAGTGAGTCTTTGTATCCATGCAAGCCTTGGATCAAGTGGAAAAGGGGTTGCGTATCACACTTGTATTTACTGAGAAGGCTAGAGTAAAAAAAAATAATCGTGTTGACATAAGTAGTTAAGAAATGAAGCTGTTGTGTTGGTGGATATCTTTCTCCATAATAAAGAGGAGGGCAAGCGGTTGGGGGGGGGGCGCTATTTACACATCAGTGCATGTGAACAAAAAGCTAGATCAGTTCTTAACAAAAGCCAGGGGGCAGAAGGGCTCATGGACCTTACCTGTGTTAGCACAGTTATTCCTCTTCTTACATTCTGTGGGATGGAACGGGAAGTCTCTAAGCTGTGTGATTTGAAGTTGTATTTCAGTATTTCTTATTTCCAAACAGTTACAAATTATAACTAACATAAAGAGCATGTCCCACCAGAACCAGAAGAAAGGAGGCTGCAAATCTCCCTTCATCTACACAGCCTCTATTGGGTATTTCCAGACTGTCAATTCTCTTTCAAAAAAATATCACCCGTTGTCAAAATAAATCAACATTGATACGTTACCCTCTGACCTTCATCCCCAGCTGCTTGACAGCATTCAATGCAGTAAAAAGGATCTGCTTCAGAATTCCCAAGACTTTTGGTTGCCTTGGTTTGAGTGTTTTGTCTAGAACAGTCCTTCAGCCTTCTTGATTTTTTATCTCTTTAAAAAGTTTTAAGGAAGCAGGCAAGTTATTTGGTGGCACAATTCTGAGTTTAGGTCTGGCTGACAGCTATCCATGCCTTGAGTTGGGCTGTGAGTCTTTGGCGAAAATCTCACAAGAGTGACAACGCTGGTTCCCCATCGTCATTAGAGAGCATATAGTTTGTCCTGGTTCTGTTCATAACAAGTTATTTGGATCACTTATTGAACTGGCATCTATAAAACTTGTGGATTCTCTCTGTTCTCTGGCTGTAATCTAATTTCCCCAGTGGCTCGCCCCTCAGCCCTGCACTGTTGGGTTCTGCTTCTTTGCCCTGGTCACCTCCCCGTTCTTTAGTACATTCCCTTCCCATTCAGACCGATGACACTCGAAGCTTGGTTACTTTCCTGCAAGGATACTAACCTCCCCTTACTTGTGCTTACTGCCAATCTTAAGCATGAAGTCCCCCCTCACTTTGTCTAGGCTGTGTCCCTCCATACCAGACACCTCTGCACATGTGCTTGAGGGTCTTCCCTGGAATCCAAATATGTATAAGCTAGATATTTGTATGAAAATGACATGAACACACTTGGATAATGGGGATGACCTTCTTTGAGAGGGAGTATATGCTACATACCTCTTCCTGCCATCTGTCCAAGCCCCACCTCACACATGAAGGTGTGATGTATCTACATGGATTCATTTCTTCACTGTATATACACAGCAGAAGGCAAAGATTCCTTCTTTCCCAGAATATGTATCCAATAGTTTACGTGTTTAGTAGACATGTTTTAAACCTTAATTTTAATGATTTTCCAGGTTTATTTTCTAGGTCTTGAAATTTCTTAGTAAAATAATTATGGTCGTAGAGGTGCAGGTGCTAGTAATGACCACAGGTACCACATGTAAATAGTTTCCATCAGGTTCAGCCTAGAACAAGACTAACAAACTCATAGTCCTGCATGTTGGTTGATCTGGGCTATACTTAGATGGTTTAGGGATTGGCTCACTTATGTGTTTGCGGGATAGAATGGAGACAAATTGACTTTCTCAATTTTTATCTTCCTGGAACCAACAGGTTGATTGAGCCGAGCAGGCTGTTCTATTGGCACAGGAGAGAGAAAGCCTTCTCATGTTTCTGCTCTCATAGTGTCTGGTTGAGGATGGGAGTGGAGAGTAATACCAAGATAAGACAGCGCTTATGGGAGAGGACAAAGAATTGGAGCCATAGATTTAATCTGTGGTGTTGAGGTTGTTATGTAATGTAGTCATTTGGGCTAAAGTTGGAAACACTATCTTCATTTAGATCCCCTAATTTAGAGGTATCCTTGGGTACTATCAAATAATGAATTATTTTAACAATTAAATTTGTTCTTTGACAATGTCATAAGTGTATATAATACATTTGAATACTCTCACCTCTCATTGTTTCTTATCTCCTGCTATCATCTACCCTACCATGCTTCCTTAAAGATTTCTTCCTCATTCATATGTTTTATGTGTGAGACACTGGGTTTAACCATGGATAGATGTACAATCGTGGTTTTAGAATTATCCATTAGAGCCTGGTGGGCTCACCAGTGTACACACAAAAGAAGACAAAGATTCCTTTTCTCCCAGAATATGATATGTAGCCAATAGTTTAGTATGGAGAGACAGAGGCCATGTTCGCACCCATCTACATCCATGACTGATTATGGACAAGGGTGGTTTTGTGCAGGTCCAGTAAAAGTAACTATAGCTAGTGAGAGTGTGTGATATTAATGACTATGTTGTGACTCAAAGATGGCGCTTCACTGACATGCCCCCATCTTCCAGCTCTTATAAGCTCTTTACATCATTTCCTCAATGTTCACTGTGCCTCAGAGGAGAGAATTATCAATGCCTTGTTTAGGGTTGAACACTCAACTGTTGCTAACTCTAAGCATCTTACATATAGCTCTGTCTGTGTATTCATCACTGTTCACTGGAAAGGGAGGTTTCTCTGATCAGAGTGTAGTATTTGTTAAGGAATTTAAACATAGATATTTATACATCTGTTTGATGCTATGCCAAGTTTGCTAATCAACAGGAAGTCTCCCTCCCCACTCACCGCCCAGGGCCTGTGGTCTCTCTTGCTATACACTTTTGACCATGTTTACAATACTGATCATGGTACTGTAGAATGGGCCTCAGGGCCAAGCATGAAGTAGTTGGTTACCCTCAGAATAGTCATGACACTGTTGTACTAATATGCGCATCTATCCTGGAAGTTTAGTATTATAGAGAACAAGATCTACAGGATAGGTACAGCCATAGGTGCCTTTTCTCCCCGCAGAAACTTGCAAAGGCAGTTTGAACCCCACGACAGCTAACCAGCAGGGGAAAGGCCCCTGCTCCACTCCAGTTTGTTCTGTTTTTATCTTGCAATCATGATGTGTATCTTCATCAGTAGACTTACTTTATCCAGTTCTGGTGGGAAACCAAGAGGAATGACAAGAGTTTGTGTTGTTCCAGGGGCCTCTGAAGCCTCTTCCACCAACAACTCCCATGGCAGTACCCCATACCCCACTCTGGGAGTTTGGTTCAGTAACCCACAGTGTCTAGAAGCAGCGTTATCCAGCTAGGCAGACTATCTCCCTCCAAACTGTTTCTTTCAAATGATCACATTTTAATGTTGCGTTATAATATGTAGCCGTGTGGCTTTTCATAGAGCATTTGTTTTGATTAACTTCTCTGACTCATCATTTCTCCCATCCTCCCTTTCCCACCCCCCCACCCCCACCCCCCACCCCCCGGTTATACTTTAATGTCCTTAGTATTTCTTTCTCTATTTTTATTTTACCAATGTTCTACCTCCACCCTGCTTCTATGGCAGCTTCTACCCCATTGTCTTAGGGTTTTCATTGGTGTTATGAGACACTATGACCAAGGCAACTCTTATAAAAGAAAACATTTAGTTGGAGCTGGCTTACAGTTTCAGAGGTTTAGTCTACTATCATCATGGTGGGAAGCATGACAGCATCTAGGCAGACATGGTGCTGGAGAAGGAGCTGAGAATTGTACATCTTGATCTGCAGGCAGCAGAGATGACTGTATATCACACTGGGTGTAGCTGGAGCTTTTGAGACCCCAAAGCCCCACCTCCACAGTGACACGCATCCTGGAACAAGACCACACCTCCTCCAATAGGCCACACCTCCTAATAGTGCCACTCCCTATGGCCAAGTGTTGAAACACATGAGTCTATGGGGTCATGCTTATTAAATCCACCACACCCATTGTGGTTTCTTTCTAATTTACTGGCTTCCACAGGTACTCCAATTAAACATAGAGAACTAAAAATGAAGCTAAGAACTGCATATGAGAGAGAACACATGGTGTTTGCCTTTCTAGGTCTGCATTGCCTCACTCAGCATAATTTTTTCAGTTCTATATATCTACCTGTAAATTTTGTGATTTTATTTTTCTTTCTTTTTCTTTTTTCTTTTTTTCTTTCTGTCTTTCTGTCTTTTTTTTTTTTTTTTTTTTTTTTTTTTTTTTTTTTTTTTTTTTTTTTTGGTTTGGGTGTTTTTGGATTTTGGTTTCTTGAGACAGGGTTTTTCTGTGTAGCCCTGGCTGTGTCCTGGAACTCACTTTGTAGACCAGGCTGGCCTCGAACTCAGAAATCCGCCTGCCTCTGCCTCCCAGAGTGCTGGGATTACAGGTGTGTGCCACCACTGCCCAACTGATTTTATTTTTCTTTATAGCTGAATAAAATCCTATTGGATATATGTAATATATTTGCATTATCTGTTCATCATTTGATAGATCTGTCGACAACTCCCACATTCTAGCTAGTGCGAATGGAGCAGCAGTGACCACAGCCACACAAACATCTAGGCAGTGGGATATGGAGTCCTTTGGGTGCACCCCCAGGAGTGATATGACAGAGTCATATGGTTTTTAGCTTTGAGAGAAACACCTAGACTCATTTCCAAAGTGGCTGCACTAGTCTGCAGCAACAACTGGTCCAGCCACAGCCCCATCCCCACATGTGCTCGGGTATTTGTTATATGTATCCTGGATGGCGGCCATTCTGACTGGAGCAAGATGGAATCTTATACTAGTTTCACTACTCCATGTCTTCCTGATGGCTAAAGATGCTGAATTTTTTTTTAAGTGTTCACTAGCCATTTGTGTTTCTCCCTTTGAGAACTCTTGACTTTTTTACATTCTCTTTTTAAATATGGGTTGCTTGTAAGCACTCTAATATAATCTGTATTTCTTTTAAATTTTGACTATAACACACTATCTATCTATCTATCTATCTATCTATCTATCTATCACTATCTCTATCTCTCTCACTCTGAAAGTAATTGGCTTAGTGTTAAATCACTTATCTTTAATTTTTCTTTTCCCAGTATCTTACACTAACTTTGTTAGGAAAAGTTATAACCGCAGTGGTGGTGTATTGTGTCATTATCCATTAAAGTAACAATTAGTGTGTTTTGTGCTATGTACCATATGAACTGTTTGACATACCTTAGCTTTATTTCCAAAACACTCACGTGGAGTGTTGATTTAATATTCTCTTCTAATTGCGGAGGATAAGAAGCGTTAGCACACGGAGGCAGTCAGCTCAGAATAGGTTGATTATTCCAGCTCTCCAGGCTGCACTCTGAGCCACGGTCTCTCTCACCTCTATTCCTGCACCGAGCTTGTTTCATTCTGAATCCACGAACCTCTCAGCCTCTCCTCGTGGAGACATTATTTCATCCACGGCACACATTGTGTGCTATGACAAATAGTGTTGATAAGGGTGAAAGCAGAAGAGAGCTGCAGACCTTCTTTATTATTTGGGTTCAATAGTAAATAGTTACTGCAGCGAGTTTGTGTCATCTTTGGTAAACGCAAGAGAGAGAAAAGTTGATTGCGCAACTGGCTAAAATATTTAGGTGTCATATGTAAGAAAAAGGACTCTTGGGTTTGTTAGATGCTATCATGGGCTCCCTAGAAAGTTACCAGCCTTTGCGACTCAGAGGCATCGCTTAAAGCCCCCTCCTGTTCTTCTTCCTCTTTCTATTTGCATGGAATCTTTTCTTTCCAAATAAACTCTGGGGAGTAATTCTATCCTTCCGCCAATTCGTTCCACAAATGTAGAACAATCGCTTTGCTGGAGACTCGGCTAAGCCGGGGAAATACTGAACAGCAGCAGCTAAAATCCCAGCCTTGGGTTCTAGTCCAGGCTCTGCTCTGCTTACAGGAATAAAACACCCACCCTGTTCGTTTTCCTCCTTCCATCCCTGTCCCCTAAGTACCCACAATGCAACACTGTGCAAACTCCACAGAGATGGCTGCCCTGTAGAATGAAGAGAAGGGTGTAGACACCTCCTTAATCCCCATGGCTTCGTCCATGGGATCCTTGGGGGTCTCAGGATTCCTCAAGATCACACGTTTTGCAAATGTACACACGTTTGTGTTTGGGGAGTTGTTGAGGACAGAGCTGCCCAGAAGGACAAAGCGGACTCTCTGTTTGAACTTCTCTGCCATTCTCCCTCCCACCTTCTGTCTCTCGTCAATCTTCCTTCCCCAGTGATCTCTGAGGCAGCTGCTAGAGTTGTCTTCATAAAATTCCCAATGGCTCCCTGCTGACTTCTTAATACAGCTCAGTCTTTTAAATAAGTGTTCGGAGACCTCATGATCTGCACTTACCCCCTACCTCTTTCTAACAGTCTGGGTTTCTGCTGCAGCCCTTAGTGCGCTGCGCGCTGCAGTCTTCCTCGGTGATCACCAGCAAGACCCCCAGGCAAGCAGCGTGTTCCCACCTCCTCGCCTGTGCTTAACCTGGAATGTACCGTCTCCAGCTCCCCGTCTCCTACTAATCAAAATCTATGCACCCTGCAAGGCTCAGCTCATGTACAGGCCCATCCCGAAGCCTGTCCCTATCACTCTGCCAGAATTAACTGCTTCCTCCTCTGTGCTCACACAACCCACCTCATTCTTCTGTTTAGCACTTTTTTTTATGTTGCCATCCAAAGAAAATCTGCTTATGTTTCTGATTCTGCAGCCCCCTTGGATGCTTCAGACGCAAGGTCATGGGTTCTCGGCCATCATCCTTTCATCTTCCATCGTTCATTATAAAACGACCTCCACAGAAGATCACACATGACTGGGTTACAGTCACATACCAAGTTTCTGCAAGATCAGCTGTGGTCAGTTGCATAGGCAATTTCCTCTTCAAAATGTCTGCTTGCGACTTGGCGTCGTAAGACAGGGCTGGGCTGAGAGCTCATTTCTCTACTTACTTTACGAGCTATGACGAATGACTCCCCTTCTTCGATCTTCATTTTTCTTGTCTGAAAGTGGGCATTACACTCAACTTAGTAAACAGTTATGAAGATAAAATGCTAAGTGTTTACTGGGATATGACTTCTCGCTGTGTGTGAACGTGTCTCCGTACTTCACTGTTTTATTTCACTTCCTAGCCATACCCATGCCTGTGACGGTTTACTATTGCTATAGATGGAGAAGCCAGGAGGTCAGTATCCCGGCAACCAGGGAGGGGTTCGCTTGCGTGGGAACCTCATCCTCAGACTGGTTGTTTGTCTGTTGAATGTGTGTTAGTGTTTTCTTTGCACACATATATGTGCACCATGCATGTGCTTGGTGCCTAATGGGACTGAAAAGAGGCCATCGGTTCCCGCGGAGCTGGAGTTACAGGTTGTTTTAAGCCACTCTATGGGCGTTAGGAACTGAATCCAGGCCCTCTGCAAGAGCAGCCAGTGCTTTTAACCACTCAACTATCTCCAGAGCCAACACGCTCTTCACTGTCGACGCTGTTAGGTGGGTTTGACAATTAAAACAGGGAAATGTTACTATTTTGATAGGATAGAGAAATTATATGGTGGCACTGTCCCTAATCAGAGCCTGCACTACAGTATGTGACATGCATGGTATCGGTGGCAGTGATTTCTTCTGACACCACTGCACTAACAATCTTTCTGGCTCTCTGCAGAGCCGTTATTTATTTATTTTCAAGATTTTTTTTTTCCTGCTTGTTTTCTAAATTATTTACTCAGCTATAATATGTCAAGACAAATTAGGTTATTATTTCCTCTAAACCTTTCCCCAAACTAGAAACAGGTAGGAGTTGAGTTAAATCAGATGACACAATGCTTTTAACATATCTAGATTTTAATAATCAGTTCTTGCACTGGATCCCACTTTGAGCCTGTCGCTGTACCTTCTATTCCTTGGGCTCCTCTCCATTTCCATCCCTGTAATTCTTTAAGACAGGAACAATTATGGGTCAGAGTTGTGACTGTGGGATGGCAACCCTCTCCCTCATTTGAAGCCCTGTCTTCCTGCTGGAGGTGGGTTCTATAAGTTCCTTCTCCCTACTGTCAGGCATTTACCGAGGCTATGGAACACTCACAAAAAGGGACCTAGCTTGAGAGCATTCAGGAAAACCCAACAAGCAGCTGAAAGAGTCAGATGCAGATATTTTCACCCAACTAATGGACAGAAGTACCTGACCCCTGCTGTTGAATTAGGGAAGGCTGAGGGCGACCCTGTAGGAGGATGAGCAGTCTCAATTAATCTGGACCCCTGAGATCTCTCAAACACTGGACCACCAAACAGGCAGCATACACCAGCTGATATGAAGCCCCCAACACACATACAGTAGAGGACTGCTGGGTCTGTGTTCATTCAGAGATGATCCACCTAACCCTCAAGAGACTTGAGGCCCTAGGGAGTTTAGAGGACAGGTGGAGGTGGGGAGGGACATCCACATGAAGACAGGGGGAGGGGAGGAGGTGTGGGATGTGGAACAGTAGGAAGGTGGACAGGGGTTGTTGGGGTGGGGAATCAAATATGGAGTATATAAAAATAATTAATAAAAAATTTATAAAAAATAATCAGTTCTTAACTTCTGTTTGGTTTCCTAGGAGTTTCACTGAGATGAACGAAAATGGTACCTCTTCCACTGTCCAGAGTTCTATTCACCATCACAGCCATTCCCAGAGTTTGCTATTTTATTCACCCTGAAACTGACTTCATCTGAGCTAGCAATTTCCTATGGTCTAACTAAACATTGTTTTGTGTTATACTTTATTTTAAATAATCCCCAGGTCCAAATCAAAGATGTATCCAAGCATCTCTCATCTCTGAAACTTTAGAACTTGCATATTCTTGCTTTTCTTTAAATGTGTTTTCTTTCTTTTTAAAAAAGCTTATTAGTTCTTTGAGAGTTCCATCCATGCTGGATTATATTCACCTTCCCCATCTCTTTCCATGTCCACGCCTCCTCCTTCCAATCCCCTGTCCTTTTCTTTTAAACCAGTCAAGACCAGTTTGCGCTACCTGACTATTCTAGGATGTGTGGCCTTCTCTGGAAGCATGGTCAACTCACCAGGGATTATACTTTCTGGGAAAACTGATTCTCCCTCTCCCAGCACTAACCATTGTCAGAACCTCCATGGCTCAGGGTGGGAACTTATGTCCCAAGCTTGGATTCAGTCCGCCTTAAGCTCGCACAAGCCGTATGCATGCTGCTGCAACTTCTGTAGATTCGTATGTGCACCTGCATTGTGGTGTCTAGAAGATATGGTTTCCTCGGCCTTTACACTCTTTTTTGGTACCTTATCTGCAATGATCCCTGAGATAATATATATAATATAATAATATATATAATATATATTACAGTAAATGGAACAGTATATATGTTCCATTTAGGATTGAGTATTCTAGAGTCTCTTATTTTCTGTGCCTTGGCCAATGTAGGTCTCTGTGTTAATTACTATCTGTTGATGAAGGCTGAGAGATGCATTATTTCATAGGTATAACTAAGTTGTTAGGGGTAGATTTGGTACCTGTCCATCTAGCAAAATAGTAGTGTTAGGTTCTCCACAAGGTCCTATGGCCTCTCTAGCTACATCTTCTTAACATGTAATGGTGCCAGAAAATGATTCCATCCTGTGAAGTGTGACTTAAATACAAACAGAAAGCTTTGGTTACCTCCATGATGTTTTCTTGCTATTTAATATATTTTCTCAAATATTCAGAAATCTATATCTACAGGTGAGATTTTTACAGTTGGATTTTTTAATTTTTCACAATGCTAAACCCCAAAGCTTTCTTCTTCCTCTCTCACCCCTTCCTCTTTTCTTCAATTATTGATTAGTAAAACATATATGGTAATAAAAATATAAAAAATGTTGTTCAGATATACTCTTAACTGCAGTTTTACTATGTGTACATTTTAACATTTTCATGATTATAGGACACTTGTAAATTTATATATATGTGTATATATATATATCATATTAATTTTTCTCCCCATTTGCAATCTTATTTGAGGGCTTTTTTCTGTATAAAAATTTAATTAAACATTTAAAATTTGTATTCCCCAATTGTAAACATAGTACACTATTTATTTTGCAAAGCTTAAAACAAAGATTTGAAGTGAAACTTTTATATTGGTAATGGTGAGTCAACTGAATCTTATATTCTCTCCAGTCCTTGAAAATGAAATGATTGAGATATTGATTAATTAGTCAATTAGTGAATTAATTGTTTATGCGAGTGTGTGTGCATGCCATACAAATGTTAAATGTTAAAGGGATTGGCTTTCTCTTTCTGCCGTGGGTCTCAGGGATCAAACTCAGGTGGGGTTTACCCACTGACCCACCTCACCAGCCAACCCCTGATTGAGATTTTTAAAGGTACTAAATTGGAAGCACAAAATGTAATTAGCTGATTTTCCTACTTTGAAAGCAGGTGAGTGAGAAAGAGAGAGCTCGCTGACCAAGCTGAGTCAGGAATTCTGATGAAAATAAACAGATTCACCAGACATTCCCTAGATGTCAGCAAGTCTTCAGGGAAGATACCTCACGGTACCTCATTTCAGTAAAGGCAGCCCTTTTGGAGTGACAGTGAGGGGACTGGCTGAAAGATGCTTCACAGAGACATGAGATCTTCCTCCAGATCCCCTAATCACTTTATACAACCAAGTGACTACACATGTCCTCCTGCCCTGTTTCTCCCTTCAGGAAGTAATATTTTCAAAGTTAGAAGCAGAAGGCTATAGAGAAGGCTAAAGGGAGGGTAGGAATAAGTCTAACTTATCCAACGATAGAGCCCTCATCATCATGTCTTCCTCCTCTGAATTTGCATGCCCTGCTAAATTGTCTTTCTTGTTCTGTTTCTTTCTGGAAGAGCAACAAAGAATTCTTCCCTGAATACATCCAGGGAGCTCTCAGTGAAGGGTCTGCCCAAGTCACATTTGTTGTGAAGCTCAACAGTTGAGGGTCATTTCTGTTATGACATTAAAGAGGACATAAGATGAAGTATTGGATTTTATTTGAGAAAACTGATAGTTCTTCAGAGAACAGAAGTTAACATTCAAAATCACACTATATTCATAAGAAAAAACACTAGTCAAGTGCAGTATGTGATCAAAACAAAACAAAACAAAACAAAAACAAAAACAAACAAAAACCCAGAAAAGGAAGGTACTCCTATAATTAAAAACATAAGAAATATGTGTGTATGCATACATATGTATGTGCATGTGAGTGTAGTGCTCACAGAGACCAGAAGAGGGTGCCAGATCTCCTGGATCAGAATTACAGGGTCTTTTTTTTTTCTTTATTTTAAATATTTTTATTTTCTATATTCTTTGTTTACATTCCAAATGATTTCCCCTTTCCCAGATCCCCCCTCCCCATATGTCCCATAAACCTCCTTCTCTCCATCCATTCTCCAATCACCTCCCTCCTTTTTCTCTGTCCTTATATTCCCCTCCAATGCTAGATGAATCCTTTCCAGGATCAGGACCCTCTCCATACTTCTTCATGGGAGTCATTTGTTATGCAATTTGTGCCTTGGGTATTCAGAGATTCTGGGCTAATTAATATCCACTTATCAGAGATTGCATTCCATGTGTATTCTTTTGTGATTGGGTTACCTCACTTAGGATGATATTTATTTATTTATTTATTTTTATTTACATTGCAAATGATTTCCCCTTTTCTGGGTCCCCACTCCCCGCAAGTCCCATAAACCTTCTTCCGTCCCCCTATTCTTCCATCTACCCCTTCCTACTTCCCTGTTCTGGAATTCCCCTATACTCTTGCACTGAGTCTTTCCAGAACCAGGGCCCACTCCTCCATTCTTTTTGGACATCATTTAATTTGTGGATTATGTCCTGGGCATTCAAAGTTTCTAGGCTAATATCCACTTATCAGTGAGTGCATACCATGATTGATCTTTTGAGACTGGGTTACCTCACTTAGTATGATGTTCTCCAATAGTACTCCATTGTATAAATATACCACATTTTTTGTATCCATTCCTCTGTTGAAGGACATCTAGGTTCTTTCCAGCTTCTGGCTATTACAAATAGGGCTGCTATGAACATAGTGGAGCATGTGTCCTTATTGCATACTGAAGAATCCTCTGGATATATGCCCAGTAGTGGTATAACAGGGTCCTCAGGAAGTGACATGCCCAGTTTTCTGAGGAACCGCCAGACTGATTTCCAAAGTGGTTGCACCATCTTGCAATCCCACCAGCAGTGGAGGAGTGTTCCTCTTTCTCCACATCCTCGCCAACACCTGCTGTCTCCTGAATTTTTTACCTTAGCCATTCTGACTGGTGTAAGGTGAAATCTCAGGGTTGTTTTGATTTGCATTTCCCTAATGATTAATGATGTTGAACATTTCTTAAGGTGTTTCTCAGTCCTCCGAAGTTCTTCATGTGAAAAATCTTTGTTTAGTTCGGTACCCCACTTTTTAATGGGGTTATTTGACTCTCTAGGTTCTACCTTCTTGAGTTCTCTGTATATATTAGATATTAGCCCTCTGTCAGATTTAGGGTTGGTGAAGATCAAAAACCCGGAAAAGGAATGTACTCCTATAATTAAAAACATAAGAAATATGTGTGTATGCATACATATGTATGTGCATGTGAGTGTAGTGCTCACAGAGACCAGAAGAGGGCACCGGATCTCCTGGATCAGAATTACAGGCTCTTGTGAGCACATTGTGGATGCTGGAAAGGAAATTCTGTTCTTCTGCAATATGTACTCTTAACCACTGAATCCTCTCTCCAGCCTGAAAAAATAAACACTTACAAAAAAAAAAAAAAGACTTCCAGAAAAGACAGAAGAGGGGGAGGTATAAACAAATGTCACAACAAAAGCAATAATAATGCGGAGGAAGAAGATGGGAGAAAAACCAGTAATTACCACATCACCCTAAGAATAGTGTTCACATTTAATGCAGGTTTTAAAGTTTAGTATGATCTCACTGTCCAGATTTTATAGCTTGATTTTACACAACTGTATTCATACAGTCAGATGCTGTGTATTTCCTAATCTATTACCACGAAATAATAGTTTCTCATGTTTTTCATTTATAATTTTTATTTTATGTTTTTTGGCTGTTTTTCTTGCATTGTGTCTATATACTATGTGAGTGTCTGCTGCCCACAGAGGTTGGGAGAGGAGAGCAGATCCCCGGGAATTGGAGTTACAGAGAGTTATAAACCATGAGGTGGGTGCTGAGAATCAATCCTGAATCCTCTAGAAGAACAACCACCCCATCACCCTCCACATGTTATTATATCATATTAATACTGAATAGCATTTTTAAGTGTCTACATGATAGCCCACAGAGGGGCTGGGTTCCAATTTATTCTTACCACTGCCATGTCTGCTTTTTGTCCCCAGCACTACTCTCAGGATAAGGCTTCAACTCTCAAATGAACCATTGTTCTTCCTCTACAGCAGCCATGTGATCAGGGGGCAGGCACCAGGCAGGGTGAGGTCTCCTATGTATCATACACCCCCTCCATCCTTTGGCTGCTGAGAGAGGTGGGGCATAGCTCATCAGAAGTTCTTTGGAGAGAAACTGGATGAGGTGGGATGCAATCCTGGAGCTTCCCGAAGAGCCTGGACTCCCACAACAGCCAGCCTGAGAACTTCAAGCATAAAGAAGAGGAGGAGGAGGAGGAGGAGGAGGAGGAGGAGGAGGGGAGGGGGAGGGGGAGGGGGAAGAGGACAGGGAGGAGGAGGGGGAAGAGGAGGAGGAGGAGGAAGAGGAGAAAGAGGAGGAGGAGAAGGAGGAGGAGGAGGAGGAGGAGGAGGAGGAGGAGGAGGAGGAGGAGGAGAGGAGAAGGAGGAGGAGGAGGAGGAGGAAAAGGAGGAAGAGATAAGGAGAGGAAGAGGGGGAGAGGAGGAGGAGGAAGAGGAGGAGGATGAGGAGAGAAGGAGGGGAGGAGGGGGAGGAGGGAGGAGAGGAGGAGGGGGAGAACCAGTGACTGGAAGAGGGGGGACCCAGTGCAGAGGACTGAGCCCAACAGTTATTACACTACTGGCTGAGGCTCCTGAGGTTGGCCTCACTCTCTGCCTTTCTGGACTCTGTCACATCTCTGACATCTCCTTCACATCTCTCATGCTCACATAACAGGACCGTCTTTTTATTATCTATAAATTATTAAGCCTTCCCTAGTGTAACTTCAGCAATGGGAGCTAGTAGTTAAGGTTTTTAGAGCAGATGGTTGATAAACACTGTCAAACTGAACTGACCCACGTGAACTTCCACAGAGGACAGTCATCAGCGTACAGTACTGGCTTTAGACGCTGGCCGACAGAGGGTTGAAGGGTGAATTCTAAGATAGTTGACAATTGACTTCATGTTTATGATATTTTCTTCACTCTCATATTCATTAACACTGTAACCTCTAGCATTTGTTGAGATCCTTGTGAGGCATATGGTAACCCTTGGTTTGCAGTTCTGGGTACATTAATCCCAAGGGCAGATTTCCTCACGGCACTGTTAGGATCTGTAAAGCGAGAATTCACTGAAATAACCAACAGGAAGCAGCAAGCCCAGACGATGTTTTGTCTCCCCCTTTTCCTTCGGGATGTAATCTTAACTCTTCCTGCACGACCAGAATGCAGAAGCCCCTGACTTTTGCACAGACAAATCTGTTTCCTGTTTGTCATTCTCTTGTTATCCATCATCTCCTGGCCTTTGTCCAGCATTTGGCGTGAGATCAGGAATGACGCAAGTCACACAAGACTGGGACCCAGCAGACGCGAATGTATGCCGTGCTGGACTTAGGAAAAATAAAAGTCACAAAGATGCCAACTCTCTTTAGTTTGTAAATTTAATCCGGTTTTCATTACCAGTTGGTAAGATAATCCCTCATCTCTTCCACAAACCAAGAGAGCTGGTTCTGAAGTTCACACGGAAACCTAGACAAACTGGTGCAACCAGGGCATTTCAGAGGACAAGCATCAGTGAAGGAGTTAGCAAGGGTGTTCTACAACAACGTCAGTAATTAAAACAGCGGGGTCTGGGTATCTGTGGACAAACAGACCATAAAACAGACTAGAAAGGCTAGAAAAGGAGCCAGCCGAGAAAATGGTTTTGTGGATTTAGTAGTGAAGGTGGTTTCAAACTCCACATTAGACAGCACACCGTTGGCAAGGGTCTGAAGACAGGAAGACAGGAAGAAGGGCCACAAAGCACAGACGGGGGTTCTATGAGGGGGTGGCTGCTAATGTTGAGTAAAACTACATTTGCGCCCAACCTTCTTACAGAATCTTGTCTGTAGATTAAAATGTACATATGTAAAAATGTTAGGTGAGCAAAAGTTATTTATTTTAACCAACATATAGTAAGAAGTCCAGGTGTCCGGCAATAGGGGCCTGGATAAACTGTGGTCTAACTGCACATTTGAACGCTAATCAGTTTCTACAACCTGCAAAGGAAGTGGCAGAGAGCCAACCGTACTGAGCTCAGTGGGCAAAGAAGGCTTGCATCGAAAGTGTAAGGATCTGAGTCCAGAATCCATGTGAAAACCACAGGCATGTGGCATATGTGTATTACCCAAGCATGGAGAAGCAGACACAGGAAGATCCCTAAGGTTGGCTGGTCAGCCAACGTAGCCACTCTGGAAGAGTGCTAGGTCAAAAAGAGACCCTTCAAACAAAGAAAGAAACAAAATGGACAAAGCTTCCTGTGGCGTGACCTAAGGTCGTCTTCTAGCCTTCACATGCACCTGTACACACAAGCACACATACATACATATGCACACACATGTAACCATATGAACAGGTATAAACACACACACAGACACACAGGAGGACACACACACACACACACACACACACCTACCAGGCATGCCTCGAATCCCACACTAGGAACAGTGAGGCAGAAGGATCAAGGTCAGAGTGTCAGCTAGTTTGGTCAAAGACAGCCTGGGTTGACACAAAAAGCACATATCTCAGAAACAAACATTAAATAAGCAAGCAAACAAAAATAGGTAGCAATTGAATACTGTGTAATCCACTTGTGTATCAAAGGGAAATTTTGACTATGTTCTTAGCTGTTGCTGTGTAAAGAAACACTGCAGAATTACACAAGAGAGGTGACCTGTGAGGACAGGAGGAGGCTATTAGGCAGAGATGAAAGACAAAAGCAAAACTCATCAATGCATGCTTCTCAAATGTCAGTTCTGTTATTTTTTTCATAGTTTATATTACTCTCTCAAATAAAGCAGAAAGGGTTAAAAACCTTTGGTGAGCGCATACTGTGCGTGAGAAATGGACTAACCTTGTAAACACATCATCTCACTTAATCCCCACAAGAGTCCTACGAGGTTTTAGTTTAATCTCCGTTTTATGGATGAGAAAACAGTTATGTAGCTGGCTTAAGTGATTTGTTCACCTCCCCCTCTTCTGTCAATCTCTGTCTCTCATTTCTTTCATGGGCTTAGCTCAGTTCCAACCTCCTGCCAGTCTGCAGGAGCTATTTCCACCTAACACTAGCTAGTTATCTCTTTGACTCTCTTTAGCAATTAAATACTTACTTTACAGCATTTTTTTAAAAAATAGTAACATCCTCCAGACCGTTGGCCTGGCTTGCCCTCTGAGTAGACATCATGAGTCGGATTGTACACACATACTCCAAAGTTACCTCTTTGCATCCAAAGCTGCCAGCCATCCTTTACGTACAAAGTACTTAATCACAGGATATAAAATAACATTTGTGGCCAGGCGGTGGTAGCGCACGCCTTTAATCCCAGCACTTGGGAGGCAGAGGCAAGTGGATTTCTGAGTTCGAGGCCAGCCTGGTCTACAGAGAGAATTCAAGGACAGCCAGGGCTACACAGAAAAACCCTGTCTTGAAAATAAAAACCAAAACAAAAAAAAGGTTCATGGAGAAATTACATAATTTCTAATTAAATTGAATTTATACAACAGGGTCAGGGTCAGGTAGGTTTTCTTATTCTCAATTTATACCAAAAGAAACAAGCTCCAGAAACACTAAGACTAGCTAGGAGTCTGTACCTTTGACTAGAAGATAAGGGTTCTTTCCATCACATTACAGATATCTCTAGATGGTCTCCTTCCAACTCTCTGGTTGTACCACATACATTTGAATAAAGTGTCTCACTTGATTATTCTAGGAATGAGGACATGGCAGTAATTTATATTTCATTTTAGGGAACTGCCAAATATTTTACAAAGTATCTATAACATCTGACATTCCCACCAGAAGTGAGGGAGGGCTCTGGTTAACAGCCGTCACTCTCTTTTATACTGCTACAATGTATATGATGAGACCTTGGTGAAAAATGACAACCAGCTAGAGCTTTAGTCTCAGCTTTTCGTTGATGAATAAAGCTGAGAATGTTCAAAACCTGGTCCTCATCTGGCAGCATGAACACCACCTGGAGGCTTGATGGCAATCTAGCATTTCAGCTCTCACCTCAGACCTACAGTTTCAGGATCTGCCTCAATCCCAGGTGATTGACTCCACTCCAGAATCCTGCTCAGGGGCAACTCCTTATGATTTTGTGATCTGGAATCTCTCCATCTCGGAGATCCAAGCACGGGCTTGCCTCATTTTCCTCCCTCAGATTACCTATTAAATTTCTCTAAACCATGTTTCAGGACTATTCAAAAGGATGCTTTTGGAATTAAACATGAATATCCACAGAGAAGGATAAAGTTTGGCGTGATCTACTGAATGGTCAACACATGGCTCCTTGCCAGGAAACTTGCTCTTAGCTTTGAGCTGACAGAGCTGGGTTATTCCACTCTGGAAGCCTCTAGCACCTCAGAAGAATGGAATCCAGGCTGCTGTGTGACAGTTAGCTAGCCTAACTCAAATTCCTTGTGGAGGACATTACCTTTACCTGACTTTGCGTCTCTGTGACTATGTTTGGTGCCTTTCTGTTTCGTTTACAAATTCTAAAGGCTGTTGTGGTATTACTCAACTTGATAACTTATGTATTTTTTTAAAATAGCTTATATGTCTGATATTTGTGTTTTGCTTATAGTATAGAAGATGTTTCAGATTATTATAAAAACAGAGATTATTTCCCAATGGAAGAGCAACAGAAAAGTTGCAAGTAATTAATTATATTTTCTTAAACCTTTTGTAGCATTAGGTATTTCTTTATTCCTAAACTTTTTCATTGTTTTAAATATAAGTTATTTAAACTTATTGTTACTTATTGTCTATAAGTTTGCCTAGTTGAAAAGGAAGAGTATTTGTACGGCAGAGGTGTAGAGAGAGCACGAGGCCGTTAGGAGCACCCACTCTTGGCGACGACTCACACCCACGAGTAACTCCAGCTCAGCGGGATCCAATACCCACGTCTGGCCTCACTAGGCACCTGCATAGATATGGCAGACACACACTCACAAAAAATAAATAGAAAATTAATACTAAAGAAGAGTGCAAGAGCCAGGGAGGAGGGAGACCATGAGGAGAAAAAGAAACAACCGAGCAAGGCTTCCATGAACTCTCAGAGACTGAAGCAGCAAGCGCAGGGCCAGCCTGGGTCTTCCCCAGTTCCTCTGTGCTGATATCATGGCTTTTGGCTTAGTATTTTTATGGGATTCCTGAACGCGAGAACAAGTGGGTCTCTGATTCTTGTGCTGCTCTTGGGGCTCTTTTCCCTGTCCAGCTGCAGTGTGATGGTTTTTGTTTTAGTAGTTATAATATTTAGTTATATTATTAAATATTGATATTATTAAATATTAATACTTAGAGTAAATTTAGTTATAATGTTTTATTTTGTCTTGTTTGAGTGTTTTCTCTTAAAAGCTTATTATCATTCAAAAAATAATTTTATTCTTTTCTCATACATTCCATCCCAACCATAGTTTGCCCTTCCTCCGCTCCTCCCAGTTGGGTCCTCCCCACCTCCCCTCCCCTTCAGATCCCCTCTTCCTCCATTTCCCTTCAGAAAAGAGCAGGCCTCCCAGGGATACCAAATGAACACAGCACACATAACAAGAGACTGGGGAGAGTCTTGAACCCAGGTACAGGAGACAACTTCCTGAACAGAACACCAATAGAGCAGGCACTAAGATCAACAACTTAATAAATAGGACCTCATGAAACTGAAAAGCTGCTGTAAAGCAAAGGACACCGTCAGTAGGACAACACAGAAGCCTGTTCTTGTCCATTGAGAAACAGAAAGGCAGTGGATCTGGAAGACCATGGAGGTGGGGGCAAGCTGGGAGGTGTAGAGGGAGGGGAAATTGTAACCAGGAATCTATTTTCAATTAAACTGAGTGGAGGGGGGAGGAGTACTCTTAAAAATAGAGAGAGGATTTTTATTTTTGGAAAATCTGGGAAATTCAGAGAAGTTTATGGGGCACTAAAAAAAAAAAAAAAAAAAAAAAAACCCTAAACTCTAATACTTTACATTTTCTTTTGCCTTTTTCCACTTTTTCTTTCTTTCTCTTTTTGGGATGTCCTTGCTTCTCTTTGCAGCTTACAGTAGGGAGGCTTATTCGAAGATGTTGCATTTCATCATGACAAGACAGATGCTCACAGTTCAACGGGATGACTCAGCTAAAGCAGCAGGAAAAAAAGACACAAATAGACCCAGTCTTGGGCCCTTCTCAGAGTGTCTGCTGCTTCCCTCTGCCTGAGACCACAGGGTGCCCTGAGTCCCACAGGATCCTGCATTGACCTGTGGTGCCTGCAGTTCAGCTCACACAGCTGCTGGGCCGGACTGGAGGTGTTTGCTGTGGCCATCCTGCTTACCAGAAGGACAGCACGCCCTCAGGCACAGTCTGTTTCCTTAGCCTGCAATGTATATGACGCATAGTCTCTCTTCCAGCATATGGGCAAATGCAAGGAACTTGATCATCAATGCCAGGCATTGCTGGGTTCTAACAACTCTAGCTCGCTCACTTGGTAGCTTTATGTTCAGGACTGTTAGAGCACTTACATCCTCTGGACTTAGTTTTCTTAGCCGTAGAGTGGGACTACTAAAACCTACTCTGTAGGGTGAATATAAGGACCGGAGATTATAGGTGATCATTACCTGCAGATTAATAGGCCCATGATAAGTTATTGATAAAACTGCCATTGTCCCTTTAGTTATCATCTCTGTGTGCTTCTGTCAAGCTGGCTTTGATCTTTAGCTCTACCTCTAAGTGAATGCCTTCTGGAATGGCAGAACTAGCTGCGCTCTAAGAACTAAGAACTAAGCTCTAAGAATCCAAATATACATTCATATTCTCTCTCTCTCTCTCTCTCTCTCTCTGTCTCTGTCTCTGTGTGTGTGTGTGTGTGTGTCTGTCTCTCTGTGTCTCTCTGTGTCTCTCTGTCTCTCTCTCTGTGTCTCTCTGTCTCTGTCTCTGTCTCTCTCTCTCTCTCTCACTCTCTCTTTCATACTTTCTTGCCACTGGTAAAAAGATTCAAGGGAAGACTCAAACCTGGACTCCGTCCTTTGGGAGCTTTTGATCTCACTGGGGAGACAAGACATAGACAGAAGATGCAATTAGAGAGTAGTAAGAGGGAGCGAGGGCGCTCAAATGTGCTGAGCAGTGTGTTCTATGCCTCTTCCTGCTTCCGGATTCTGTTCTTGCCTCATTAAACCGTGCTGCCAGACTGCTGACTCACGGTCCGACTCTGGACCTATGAGACAATGCTATTCCTCTTCTATAGACGTAACCAAGTCAGATTCCTCTATTGTGTATAATATATTTATGCCCCATTTGGGCAGTTTCCCCTGACTATCTTTCATAGCACTTGTCTCTATCACATGGTGATTTTCTACACTGGCCTCCTTGTAGCTAACGTGTTAGCTAAGATGGCTTCCTCCCAGAGATAGCTAAGATAAAGCTATCTAACTATCCATCCTTATCTGCAGTGTCTGACGCTTTATACTTCTCTCTGTACTTGAATCCATACCCCTAGTGTCCTGGGAGTGATGGGAGGGGATACAGATAGGTCATGGAGAGATCCCTGCTATTTCCAAGCCTTTAGTTTGCTTTCAAGTGCAAAGAAGCTCAGTTAGAATCTGGATGTGCCGTGGTCTGACAACAGGCGCTAGTTATGACACGACCTTACCAACAAGCAATGTGCTCATGAGTGAGCAGCTACGAGACAGGGCACACAGCACCGCCTTCTCTCCTCTCTCCCACATTAGATAGGCATGTCTGTGGAACTGTGAATTTCTCCCAAAAAATGCTAGTAGGACCGTCATCTTCAGAGTCCTTATCATACAACAGGCTATGACGTGGACCCGTTAGATCAGAGCATAAGCCGCTAGGTGATGGTGGTTAGCAGGAAAACAGTTTAGTTTCCTGGTTGTGCTAGGAGCAGAAGGACAGCTGGACAGCCGGACAGCTGCAGCCAAGGAAATCAAGTTCTCCCGAGGCAATGGCATGTGGTAGAAGTTTCAGGAGCTGTCCTGACTCCTGAACCAGAGGAAAGGTAAGCAGTACTCAGAGGTACAACGGAGAAGCCACAAGGAGCTACATTTGCCTGGAGCGTATGCATGAGCACCAGGGAAGAGCTTAGGAGTAGAGGAGGCATGGTAAGACCTTCTCAGCGGCACACTGTGCAGATAAGAGAACTGGCTTAGAGGCCAGACCACAGGGAGAGGACCGAGAAAAGAAGCCTGGTTTCCTGTTGATTCTTCCATTGCCACTTGTACTGCAAGGTTCTGTATCTGCTGAGACCACCAGACATGGGCAGGCTAGCTAAGGTTACTCAGGTACACTTGGGATACATATGTTTAAATTTATACAGGTAGTTTTATGGTAGTGAATAAGTATCAAAAAATGTCTATGCTACTATTACTGCATCTCTAACCTAGTAGATGTCCACTAATAGTTATTTGAAACTTTAAAAAAAATTACTTAACACATAACAAAACTAAAACTCTTGTCATCCTTCTCGATTAGTATTTCTTGATGGAGGTGGAAGTGACTGAGTCTACTTTGTAGGTGGATTTACCTAATAATAGACAGTTCTAGCCAGGGTCTGTGTTGACTGGGCCAGCTAGAAAGCTTCCCCATGAGTGGATGGCAGGGCTGGAAGAAGGAATAGCTGCTGTAGCCAACCCAGGAACCTCAACAGATTGCCAATTTGTGGCAGAGTTTCTTCTTCTCCTTTATTCTTCTTCTCCTTTCTTCTTCTTCTTCTTCTCCTTTCTTCTTCTTCTTCTTCTTCTTCTTCTTCTTCTTCTTCTTCTTCTTCTTCTTCTTCTTCTTCTTCTTCTTCTTCTTCTTCTTCTTCTTCTTCTTCTTCTCCTTTCTTCTTCTTCTTCTCGTTTCTTCTTCTTCTTCTTCTTCTTCTTCTTCTTCTTCTTCTTCTTCTTCTTCTTCTTCTTCTTCTTCTCATCCTCCTCCTCCTCCTCTCCTTCCTCTTCTTCCTCCCCCTCTCCTCCTCCTTCCTCTTCTTCCTCTTCTTGTTTGTTTGTTTGTTTGTTTGCTTTTTAAGCTATGGAAGGAAATGATCACACAAAGGAGCTTGGGACCTAAAATGAGTCACCATTCTACTACCATTTGTCTTCCTCACAGACCCACAAATAGTGTCACAGTCAGATACTCTAGCTTCTAAGACAGATCAGAGATCTCTACAATGGAAAATGCCAAACTTGTAAGGAAGTTCAAATCCTGCTCTCCTAATAATTAACATCTTGTTTAAGAATAGTTACCCATGGGACACTTTACCTCTTTGAACACAGGTCAAACATGGTTTGATTGCTTCACAGTTATGTCTTATCTCCTAAACTTCCTAAATGCTTTTGAATTAGCTCATCACAACCATGCAAGAGTCTTCTGAGAAGATACAGATAGATTTCCACATTAAAGTAGTGACAGAGAAAGAGTCCTGCTGGGATCCAGTTTCAGTTGGGGTCCTGGGCAGCCACACAGTGGGTTAGAAAAACTTGGTACTTGCGGGCCTTCCATGCTAGGCTAAGAGAGGTTAAATGATGGTTTCAAGACCACACAACTATCACAGCAAATCCAGAGTGAGTGCCATGCCAGGAGGCAGGTTCTTCTCGGTTCTCCTCTCCAGCCCATGTCAACAGCCCATCGGCCTCCTCACGTGAGGGCTCACAGAAGCACAGACCACCAGGTCTGCTCCAGAGCACTGGGTCAGAGAGAGAAGGTAAAGGAATACATGCAAGAACTTGCATGCATTTTAGCAAGTTCTCTGCTAACATCAAAGCTGCTGCTGGTCTGAAACCACACCACACGCTGGGAGAATCACTTGCTGTTCGAAGTGTAGTCCCCGCAGGCTTCACCCAAGAGCCTTGAGAACCACAGCAGCTCAGGCCTGCCAGATTAGAATCTGCATGTTAACGAGATCTCCAGATGATTTGTATGCAAATTAAAATTTCTACAGCACAGCTATCAGTTTTCAGAATACTATATTGAGTCCTACAGAGACAGGAGAGAATGGTCTTGCTAAGTTCATTATCAGGCACTTTGTATTACAGCAAAAATTCCCCTGAACCATTTTAGGTACTTAATTTATTCTTCCAATGATCTTACAGAGATACCATTTTAAAGTTCAGGAGATACCAAGAACAAGACACGTTGGCAGCTTGACACAAGTAGACTAGATCCAAGGTTTGAGGTTGGATAGGCCACTCTCGAAGACCACACTTCTTCCTACTAGGCCACACGTTTTCATAATCCCTGTTGTCACTCATCCAGTGGGGGAGTGATGGAAAGGTCAAGCGATGTGGAGTAAAATCGAGGTTACAGTGAGTCGATGGCCTGGGTCAGGAGAACTGGTGTACTCTTCCCACTTGGGGTCAGTAGTCCAGGGGTTGGTGGGCATCTGCGGCAGCTCTGAATGCTACAGATGACGGCCATTCCTGCTTCTGAGCTTCTGCCCTTATAAATCAGAAATAATAGTAACTGCTGAGGGTAAAAAGGAATTCCATTGGCAGCTGGGCTAGAAAAGGGGGTCGGGTTGCTGAGGTTTGAAAGTGAAATTACAGTCTCACACAATGGACTGGGCTGTACTTTGGCAGCATAAACTGCATCAGATCAAAACTATGATGTTCACGAAACATACTTGGACCCCTTCACACCAGAAAGACCAGACTTCTGATGTGTGAGATGAAACTACACACAGGCTAGATCTCACAAGGGTCAGAGTCTCACAAATTGAGAGATTCTTCCAGTGAGCCCCCCAGGTCATTCCTGCCCGGCCTACCTATAGCTGATTCGAGTGCTTGAGCTCCAGATGGGCCTGTTTACTCACTCCTCACTTTGGAAGCCCCTCACAGATCTCATGATGGCCTACCAGTTATTCAGTATGGGTGTGTTCTCAGGTGCTGGGCCACTGGCTCCAGACACAACCATTGTACTTTCCCACTTACTGACCTCACAGACCTGCTATAAAGATCAATGGGAAATAACACAGAGAGCCTTGTACAAATGTGAGTTTTAAAAAGTATTGTCACTTTTCCTATACTTCTGAATCTTCCTCCTAAGGGCGTTGAGACTTACAAGGAGAGACTTATTTATCTTTGTGTCATCTATGTGTAGAATAGACAATCCCTGGTGCATAGGCACTGACTGCTAATAGATAAAAAGTCAGAAGCAGCCCAAACTCCAAACAAACCAGTCAGTCCTCCTTTCTCCAAATCCAATCTTGGGATTCCTGCAAATGGAATAAACGGATAGCGAGCCAAGGGTTTGTGAAGGATGTCTACCACCTGGGTACGCTGTCATAACACTCTGTAATAGTTGTGGGCAACCTCTTAACAGTCTCCTGAACTCGTTAGTGGAAATATATTCCCTTTACCCAGAAAATCCAGCCTGGAGCAGTAACCACACGGCTAAGTAGCAGCAAGCTTTATGCCCCGTGGAGCTGGTGCACATCACTCTATTAGCTGGGTGTCACTTGTAATCACACACCATGTTTAACACGGTGATTTACTTAGGTGCTTTCGTAATAGACTTGCACCAAGCAGAAGTCAAGGTGCCTGGAACACAGTGACTGCACTGAACATTGGTTCCAGATGCCGGTCAGCCCCGCAGGTTCCATCTACAGCCAGAACACCTGTGGGGATGCCTTTGTTGGACAGGAAGCTGCAGACAATTCCTTGTACCCGAGAAGGCAGCCCTGTTTGGTGTTGTGTGGCTTCGCTTTTCTTTTTCTAGTGGTGGCAGTACGTGACCCTCCTTGTCGTCCTTTTTTTCTTGGGCTCAGTTTCTAGCTGTCGTGACTTCTGAAAGATGTCCCATGGGGGAGATGTCTGGTATAGGAAGGAAGTAGATAAATATCATTTGCAGATAGCAAAGTAGAAGCCTTAGGAAACAGGCCCTACAAATTGGAATGTGGACCGGTGCTTCCTGCAAACCTACTGTGTGCTGGGGGTCAGCCCAAGGAACTCCATCACCATCCCTAAGGGCAGAAATAAAGACAAGGAAAGTACCACAGTAGCTTCCACTTCCAACCCCAGCAGCCAGGGAGACAACTGTTCTTGAAACAAAAGCAAAATGCTTGTCAGTGGGTTTAGTTACTGTGGTGGGAGGGGCTTGGAGCTCCTCTCTGCCCAGGAAAGATTGGAGGCTTATTGATGGCTTCTCTGTGATTTCAGCATCTTCCTGGACCGGGAATCTGCTCTTAAACTGGACAGGACATGGGTGACTTACTGACTTAAGGTGAGAAAACCAGATATCTCGTTTATAGCCATTCTCTCCACTCCTGCACATTGGTATCCCCGGGAACATACCCACACCTCCCATTTCTGTTTCAGTTCATTTCCTCCGGGCATCACGCGCATCTGTGTCAGACTTCCCCATGAGAATCTAAGAGTTTCTCAATCTCTTCCCCTCCACCATAGCTCAGAGCTTAGAGTTGGGTCTGATCTCTTGATCTGTAGCAACCTCATGGGAAGGACACTTATTTTAGAGAAAGCGTGTGCCACACGTCCTACAGATGCAAGACTCATTATCACCCTTACCCTGCTGAGGTTTCTGAGGTTCCCTTTCCCAATGGAGGTGGAAGAAGGACACTGTAACTCTCTTGAGGTGGATGATCTCTCTGAAACACCTGCTGTCCCTCTCTCTGGGGGAACAGCCTTCAGGGTTCCTTGGGCAGCATCTCCTGGAGCCTGCTTCAGAGTCAATACGGGTGGCCTGGCTTCTCCCGGGATGGTCATCCTTTGCTTGGCTAGGTGGAGGCATTCTGTCAGGATGTGTAATTATCTGTCTTCGAGGCCCTGTGACTTACTTGGCTTTTGCCATCTTTCCTTCCCTGTGTTCCTAGGACGGGGTCAAGGAGGTGGTGGGAACAAGTCACTCTGACTTAGAATCAAAATGTTCTGTGTGGCTAGAGAAGGGGTCTGGATAGAGGCGTCCTTAGGTGACAACAGACCCAAGCAGTTAGTTAATACTTTATTCTTTGATGCCCTTTCAAAGCATCAACTTTACATGTCAGTTGACACATAAAGGTGCCGTGTGAGGAGGAAGCTACCCAGGACCCTAACGACACAAGTTCAAATCTCACCTATGCCAATTTTTCAAACTGTGCAATCTTGGGTATATTAGATTTCTGGTACTTCAGTTTTCATGAGTCTGAAATAAGAGTAATGATGAATATTTGCTATTATTGTGAGAGTTAAATGGGTCCTTCCTGTAAAGTGCCCACACGAGCACTGGCTACCTAACGGGTTCTCACTATTAGCTGTCCCTTCCCCTTAAGATGAGCATATATGCTATATCCATTCAAAGTAGTTGTTCAAAAAAATTGTCATGAATACAACTAATTTTATATTGTAACTTTGTTGTTATTTATGATTGGGTTGATCAATACCCAGGGTTTGTTATCTGTAGCATTGAATGACCAGAAACAAGAATACCTTTTTCTTATAAGAAGAAAATGTTAGTCTAAAATGTCAGGCATGCAGTTCTCTCTGCTTGCTAACATGAGGGCTATCCCTTGCTTTCTTATTTATTTCTTCTCATGGTGGGGTCATACAAAGTGTTGGAGACTGAGCTAATGAAGGAAGTCAGCCTTAGCTAGTGGACGGCAGCATGAACTCTCTCATGGGTTCTCAGGGTTCTGAGACCTTGGTGACTTGGTTGGTTTCAGATGACGTCACTATATTGGAGTGGAAGTTGACTTGGCCAACGGTAGTATGACACCTGACAAATTTTCACAGCAGTTATTTGTAGTTAATTTGCTTGAAATTTCATTGTCACGAAAATTGTTCATATTTATTCATTTCAAAGCTTTGTTTATATCAATGTGTACAAATCCACAGTCTTAAATATTTAGCATTTCTTTGTAATGGGAACATTCAAGAATCATGTTTCCTTATTCTTTTTGAAATTTACAACCTTTAACCTTCTGTATGTAACGAAACACTAGACCTCGTTCCTCTCATCAGCTCTTCCCAAGCTCGGTAACAGCCACTGTTCTCTCACGCTCAGTGGATGAGGTTAGCATTTCCAGATTCCACATCTAAGTGAGAGTGTGTGGCATTAGTGTTTCTGTGCCTGGTTTATTTCATTTAACATGGTCTTCACACTCATCTGTGTTGCCACAAATGACAGGGCTTCATCTTTCCTTTTATGATTGAATCATATATGTTCAATTGAGATAGATGTTTTTCAGTGGACAGAAGTCAATGCCAAGAACACGTTTTCTTCCTATTGGACTCTTCCTATTGGACTACTGTATCTTTCAGGTAGGGGAGCTCTACCTGTTTTAGAAAGGGCATATGAAGCCCAGAATTCAGCTGGATGCTGCCTCTTCCTCTTCCTTCTCCTCCTCCTTACCGCCCCCCCCCCCCCCCCGTCCTCCTCCTCCCCCTTCCCCTTCTCCTCTTCCCCCTGCCCCTCCTCCTCCTTCTTCTGCTGGTACTAAATCCCTGGGCCTACTGTCTACAAGGCAACAGCTCTATCACAAAAGCCCTGCTTTACTTTTCTGGTGCTTTAGAGGTGGCTGTGGGCGATGTTACAAGGTCCCTGGCCTTGACTGGGTTAATGCCCTGAAACAATTTGAGCCATGCTGCTGATAAATGCGGAGAAATCTAAGAGACGCTGCTGACGCTAGGTCAGCTTATGAAAACCTCAAATTCAAACATGAATGTTGTCTTCCTGATTACAAGTTCAAACTGCCTAGTTAGCTTCCTTTTCTACTGAAGAAGAGACAGCAGATGGAAGCTGCACATTATAGGGCTGGAGAGATGGCTCAGAGGGTAAGAGCCCTGGCTGTTCTTCCAGAGGTTCTGAGTTCAACTCCCAGCAACCACATGGTGGCTCAGAACCATCTCTAATGGGATCTGGTGCCCTCTTCTGGCCT
The DNA here is from genome assembly GCF_947179515.1 of Apodemus sylvaticus. NCBI lineage: Eukaryota > Metazoa > Chordata > Mammalia > Rodentia > Muridae > Apodemus > Apodemus sylvaticus. The sequence continues at coordinate 74,116,619 of NC_067483.1, read as the reverse complement.
GCAGACATACATGCAGGGAGAAAATTGTATATGCAATAAATAAATAAATCCTTTTTTTAAAAGAAAGCTATGTATTTTGTAAAGTGATGACTAATGTTTAAAGAGATAACAGTGTTAAGTCATGCCATAATTTTACTACACAGGACATAACTTTTCCTCTGACTTATAACATACTTTAGTACTTTGCAGTCAATGAGAAAACATACTGTTTCCGTGCAGTTAATTGAACCTGGAATAAACTGTAGCTTAGCCTTTCGTTAGTAGCACTGTCACGATTTATGAAGTCCTTGCTGTTTGTAGGGCGCTGTGACACAGGATAAGTTGAAGTAAATGAAACAGGACTGTGAGAACGTGTAAAGGGCAGCTCAGTTGGAGGGAACACTGATCAACAGTGTGAAGACAGAAAGTACAGGCTGCGATGAAGGATGTGGTCGGAAGTAGAGGCTTCGACAGGAAGTAATAACTATTATTTCAACATTCCACATGGCATTTACTGGGCATTTAACACCCATCAGACACTGTGCCACTTGGCAAGATGAAAATCTGAAACCTTCCCAGAAACCCTGAGAAGAGGTACTAACTACTGTTAGTCCCATTTCTCAGATGGCTATACTGAGGTACAAAAAGGATTAATGTATTGCTGAGGCTTGTGTCCAGGCATCTGACTCCAGAGCCTGGATGAAACTTTAGTGGGGAAGTGTGGAAGGAAGTCCCTGAGATCATCATTAAGATATTTAAGTAGTCACTTTCCTGAGCTAGGAAACACCTGTCTTTTCTGACCACTGTTTTGTTTTTTTTTTAATCTTCCTGGGAGTACTTTTATATAAAGATGGGTAGATTAGGACTGAAAGCTATTCTGCTGATAATGAACTGTCTGACTTTGGACTAGCCACTGAGCCTACCCAAGCTGAAATGTTCTCAACTATAAAAACAGGATGTAATAATTCCAGGGTCACCGTCACCGGGGTCAAGTTGGATATCATTTATAAACTTTACAGGGTGGAATTGGAAGCCATTCACAGCAGCAAAGTGGCACCAAGTAGTCTCTTTCACAAAGGTTATCAGTTCCAATTATCTACAATAAGTGGTTATCCTTGAATAATGATGTGCTCATCCATCTCCCATCTGCAAATGAGTGCTTCAAGGCTAGCCGTGACATCTCTCCGTACCTTACCGTCCTAACAATCGCACAGCTCTTGCCGAAGTTTTAATGACTCCAGAACCCGTTCTCAGCAGGACGGAGCTCCCACTAGGACGTAAGTAAGCGTGCAGATGAGAAGTCGGCAGGAAGTGGTGACTTGTTGAGGGGCCAGGCAAGATGTAACAACAGGGCAGAAGCAATGCAGACAAAGAAAGGCCCCATACTATGACAAGAAATGCATGACGGATAAATATCCCTTAGAAGAAATGCCTAAAGGGAGTGTCCTGAGGATGTCCCCCTGGCCCTGGCCCATCTGTGGCTGCACGCCTGTCTGCTTTTACCATGTTGCCCTTACCCTCCCCTACAATAGGATGTTGATGTGACTCCAGAATTCCTTGGGGTTTCATCTAAGTCTCTATATACTTCATCTTCCTTGTCTGAAAAAAAGATCATAAGATTGTGTCTGTATTGGGATGTGTTCTAAAATATGAATTATAATAACTGTTCACTAGTTCTCTATTCTAAGGCAGTAACTAGGCTAGCTCTTTTACGTAAATTACCTCTAGTTTCCACACAGACCCAAAAGACATTTACTACTACTACTACTACTGCGCTTTATTTCTGAGGAAGCTCCTGAACCAGTGAGTAGCTGTTAAGTGATGGAGTCCAGATGCTAAACCGGTTCCACACACCGAAGGCCTTGGTGTTGTAGCTAGGAAATTTTGTTCCTGTTTCTGTGGTATAAAATTGACCACACCACTGGCCTTTCAATATCTTGTCTATAAGTAAGATATAAAGAATTGAGGATTCAGTCACACCTTCTCTGCTTTATTACACAGATACTTACGAGGCCAAACAAAATGAAGCAGTTTGCTAGTTTGTTTCATGCTGATGTAACGAAATTCCCGTTATTCACTTATTTATGAAAAAATAAGATCTCTTTAGCTTGCCGCTTGGAGATTCTGGAGTGTAATGATTACAGTGGCTCAGCTTTGCCGAGGATATCTTGACAAGCGGCCTCACAATGGCAAAAGGGCAATTAGAGAGAATCAAGAGAATTGTTATTTGAAGAGATATTAAGCCAGGACCCAGAGAGGGACTGGTATTTCTCTTTTAATAATAATTATTCTTTTAGTAATTAATTGTTTTCCAGGAGGACTATGTTACTCATTTTAAATGGAAGCTTCCCTAATAATCTGATGACCTTCCTAGTTCCCCCAACTTCCTCTTCTTCTAGTGAGAACTCAACTTCCAGCACCTGAGCCTGTGGGGGACACACTGAAGCCAGATCTAACCACAGCAGATAGAAAATGTGATGATATTCTTTTAAATCGGGCATCCCCTCTGTACAGGCCAATGCTATTCAGACACGGGATGTTGTTTCATTAGCCCATTCCCTGTGGTCTCTGTCATCACGGTTAGACTTCTGTTGGAAGTACTTTGCCCAGGCCGCCATTCTTGGGAGATTCTGCTCCTAATTCAGACTCTTATCAGCAAAGCTTTCACTTCCTTCCTTATCCATTTTCCCATCTAGCAAGTGAAGACGAAGAGAGCAACTTGCCCTTGAAGTCCCTGAAGAGAAGCACTGTCTAATACAAAGCATTATTTTGGGGAAAATATCCATCTAAAGCTGATTCGAGTGGTGTCAATTTCTTAGCTGTTTTCTTTTTTTTTTTTTTTAACAGATGCACAGACCTGGCAAGGGGTGAACAATCCACAGAGATTCTGAACAGTGTGCTCTGTAGGAACAGGAGAAGGCCTCAGCTGCCTGCTCAAGACTATAGACATGCAACATTAGGTTCAAGTGAAATAAGGTTTCCCGGTCCTTACAAGTCTTTCCTGCAGTGCAGGCTTGGCACTGGCCAAATCTAGGAAGAATCTGATCTGGTGGGATGCCCTGAGGGTGCTGTGTGACACTATGTGACCAGATGGCCAGATGGCATTTTTAATGTAGCATGTACTGTGGATTTGAGAGTGCAGCAAGAATGTAGGCTTGGTCCCATCTGCCAGGTGATGCTATTAAAAGACAAACAGATATAATACCCGTCCTCCCTGATCGGTAATCTGACTTTCCTGGAACACATTAGCATGTCTGTATTTGCAGGCTTTGTGAACACAGAGCCCTCTGGACTCAAGATCACATTAGCAGTGGCCCTGGCTGCACACTGTACTGTAGACTTTATGTCTGGTCCAATGTAGTTACAGCTAAGTGGTAAAGGACAGAGATTGCAGAGTACAAGGACATTGCTCTTGCTTTGTGATCCTCCCACTCAGAAGTGGGAAGGAACCAGGAATCCTGGCAGAAGGCAGGGAGGTCAGTGTGAGTTTCAGAACGGAGCCAAACACACTGAGCTTGTAAAAGGTAGATGCTATCAAAAGAGCAAAAGGGCTAAACATGGGGACTTTACGTCTGCATCTCGACATTATAAGACACATGACCTTGAACAGTTAGTCCCTCAGAGTGTCCCCATCCTTGTCTGTTATTCTTGCTACAGAGGGCAGCTGTGCACCAAAGCAGTTTGTAGGCTACGGAATGCATTCATGTTAAGGATTAAGTGGACAGCAGACACTTGGAGATATTCCTGTTTGCATGCCCAGCACTTAGGTCACGACTTGGCATAGGGTGAATGCTTAATTATGTTTGGGGACTAATGGCACAAATCATTGAGCTGCAGGAGACGAGGGTGGTAATGAGCTTGGCTGACCTAGAGGACAGAATTACCAATGAGTCCAATTTGCCTCACATCTGCACAGGTGAGAGAGGTTAAGGGCATTCTCACACCCGCAGCCCCAAATAGTCAAGATATGCCCTATTTCTAAATGAACAAGGAGTCTTCTACGAGGGGAGAGACTTTCCTAGGACTCACTGAAGTTATCTGTGTGTTTGCTTAAACTGAAATGACTTGTAAAATGGAAATCACATGAAAATAAAAAACAAATATTGTGGTCATCAATCCCTGTACAATTACAAAATCCAGAAATAAATTTATAAATTAAACCAAAGTGAAATTCAAATTCAAATGGGCGTTAAGTTAATGGATGATGTTGTTTTATGGGATGTAGTTGACCTAGATGTGAATAGGGTACAGAGAATTAGGCAAAGACTTTTTATTTAATTCTTTCCAATGCTTAACTTTTGGGGCAGTCTCACACATATATTCAATGTTCTATGATTATCCTCAGCCCACCCCACTGTCATCTCTGATGCCCCCCTAAGCCTGTTGGTCCCCTTCTTCCCAGCTAGTCTCCCCCATTCCATCTCTCTCTGTCTCTGCCTGTCTCTTGCTCTGTTTGTGGGTATGTGAAAGCTTTGTGTGAGTGGCCACAGCTTTTATGTGCTCCTGACGGCAGTGGTCACATCGTGTCCAGAAGATGGGATTCTATAGCACTATACCCTCTAGCTCCTACACTCTTCTCACCCCCTCTATGATGACCCCTAAGCCTTGGAGGGGTGATGCAGATGTCCTATTTAGGACTGAGCACTCAAGAGTCACTTACCCTTAGCACTTATGAGATCTGGGGTCTGTTCTACTGTGACCTACTGCAGAAGTCCTGACCAAGGTGGAGAGCCACACTAGTCTATGGGAATAAACATAAACACTTAGAAGGCAGCTTGACTACATGTAATTTCAGCAAAATGACAGTACTAGGTACTCCCCTCCAGCCTGTGGCTTCCCTTCCTTGCTATTGGCGTTTGACCAAGTTTGCAGTACTGGGCATGTTGTTTTCCCTGTTGGTAGAGTAAGGCTCAGATTTGGTCAAAGAGTAGTTGGTTACCCAAGAACAGTCATGCCCCTATTGCAGCACCAGAGGCTATCTCTTACCTGGAAGGCTGGTATTGAAGGCTTCAGGGTCCACATCTGGATAAGATCATGGGTGGTTTTTCTCCCCCAACAACTGCAGAGCACCTTCTATCATTACCAAAGCAGTCAAGATGGGGCTTCCAGCTCAGTTCCAGTTTGATTTCTCTGTTACCTCTACCACCTCTGTCCAAAATATGTGTTGTCTTCAGTGATAGGATTTTAACACTTCGATCTGGTTGTCAATAGCTTCTCTGTATTGCTTTGGGAGCCTCGCAGGACTTTCTGGACAACAACTTATAGGGAGATATTAAAAGCACATTCTTTTGAGTGTAGCATGCTTAGACCTTCAGTTTCTATATAATAGTTTCTATCACCACATTTAAAAATCATATCACTGTAGAACATCCATTCTGTGACACTTGGTAAGAAGACATCACTACACAGCGTCTTATCCTCTTATTTTCTTCTCAGGACAAATAAGTAGTATTATTGGTACTAAATGTATTCATTTGAAAGTTGTTTATTGAGAACTTACTATGTTCCAGATGGTACTTCTAGCTGCTTGGACCACACTAATAAAATATTTTAAAAATTACGAGGGCTTAATTTTGATGGTGGAGGATAGTTAAAGACAAAAAACAAAAAACAAAAAAAACCAAAAATCAAAAAACCCTCATACGTCTGTAAGTATATAGCATGCTAGAAGTTAGTATGTGAAAACCAAACAGGCGAGAATAACTAGATTTTTTTCAGTTATGTTTGGAAACATGGACAGAGACTGCAATCTTTAGTGCACAAAATTGGGTATCCCTGAAGAGGTCACAACTGAGCAAAAGCAGGAAGGAAGTGAGGAATAAGTGTCAGGCTGAGAGAGGGGTCAGTGGAAGGACGACTGTAAGTACCTGAGGCAGAGGCTGAGGGGACAGCTGGGAGGGACTGAAGGGAGCGTGGTCAAAGGTAATGGCAGCCAGACCTGGGGAGGACGGGTGGATAATCTGAACGTGATGGCATCTGCTCAGAGGCCGTGGAGATGGAGATGAGCCAAGCCAGGACATGAGTGCTGTTTAGTAGCAGACAGGCTTGGCCTTGAGATTGAACTGTGATACGCTTTGATTAAAACTTCCTTTTTTACAGTAGAAGGACTACGATAATGATTCAGACCAAGATGGTGGCAGCAGACACAGAACTACTCAGTTTCTTCACTTTATGAGTGTAGAGGCAAAGAAAGTAGGCGAAAATAGGAACTAAACTTGGGAATTGGGGTGATAGGAGCTGCCACCAACTGAAATAGGAAAGACATGTGGACAGTTCAGTTTTACTTTTTATTTTATTTTATTTTTTTTTACACTTAACTCTCTCCATGTGGTCATGGCCAGCCTCTACTTTTCTACTCTCTCCTTCTCTCTGTCTTTGTCTGCCTCTACTACCTACCCCCTTAACTCTCCTCCCCAGGCCCCAAATAAACTCTATTCTATACTAAAAATATCTTTTGGCTCAGAGGAGACTGTGGATAACTTTGGTGATTCTGAATCTGGGCTTACCTGAAACTAGCTTTCTCCATCTTGCATCTCATGTTTGACTCTAGTGAGATGCATGCCTTCTAGTAGTAGCACACTCTAGTAGGTGCATACCTTCCGTGGCCTGCCTGTGGGTGGAGTCTTCACCAGAGTGCTCTTCCAGAGTAGGCTCCAGGGCATGGCAGCACTCCCTTAGGACTCAGTTTCCATGTGTGTAAATGAGGAGGGAGGACCTGTGTGTCCTGTGTGCCTTAGGAGTACCAGATATGCTCCAGAGGTGAGGTCAGGGCCACATCCACCTTGGCCTCCCCCGCCCCCCAAAGCAATCTGACACTGGGAAGGATAGATGATCACAGTGAAACTAACCAGTTGGAACAGACAGCCCAGATGAGGGGGTACCTTCTGCCTCCGGTCCCATCCTAAAACCAACAAGAAGCTGCCAAGAGACAGAAGCAGAACATTAAACACCATGGAAATGTCTTTGAATGAAATTGTCACTGCTGCCCAGCAGATACCACCAGTCTTTGGCCAGAGAACCTTTTGGAACTATAAAGGAGATTGTGGGTACAGCAGTGTCATAGTGACCACTCTCATGACATCATAGCAGGGTACTCATCTGCTTAAGAAGCAACAAGAGAAAGTATCTCAATATAAGATCATCCAACAGCCAAAAATATATACATAATTCTGTTATTTCATGTGTATGGGAGTTTTGCCTTCATGTATACTCCTATGTACCACATGAATGCAGGGTTTCTGTAAGTCAGAATCAAAATCACAAGTCTTTCCGATGTAAATAATTGAACTCACATAATTTGGAGCTGAGGGTTTAGTTCGGCTGCTTGTTGGTTGCATGAGTTTAGATAAAAAACAAACTCTCTGTGACTTTGTTTTGTTTATAGAGATGTGTGTCACATACGATCAGACAGCATTGTGGGAATAAAGCATGTCAATAGTGCACACAATACCTAAGAAGTAACACAGGTTTAAACGTTAGCTATTATTGTCTGCCATCATTATTAATTTTAATATATTGAACAAACATTGCTAGGTTAGTCGCGGCAGATTTCAAAGAGCCAGGGCTGCCTTGATTCTGCCATTATGTAAATGCTAACATAATAGGCTGATTTTTTTTTGAGACAGTAATTTCAGTTCCCACCTCTGTTGCTAAATATAAGAACTGACTTTGATTTCACGTAGTCAGGAGACGCTCATTATTCATTAGCTCCATTGTCTCCTTTAGCCTAAGTTGAAACTGGGTTGGTTTCTCACTTGATCAGGCAGCGCCGCCCGTTTGTAGAACCCCATTTAGTCACATCGTGTATGTATTTAACAAAGGTTTATGGAGTTTCTTCTATGTGATAGACAGTGTGGGATCTGCAAGACTGAATCAGCCTGGAAAACTCCCTTCACAGGGCTTATGGTCACGAGAAGACAGTGAACAGAAGCCATGAAAACAAGATGCAGAAGGGGGCACCGATGGCGCACTAGGAGAGAAGACGACTTCTGTTTGGGCTGAGTTTTATCAGAAACGTTTTATCAAAGGAGATGGAACAAGGAGAAAGAAATAGTATTACAGTATTCTGGGAAATGGGGAGTTGCTTATGCAGAGGGGATAGAAGGAGGGAGGGAGGGAGAGGGAGAGAGAGAGAGAGAGAGGAGACAGAGACCCTGGAAGAGACAGAGAGAGGCAGAGACAGAGACAGGGCGACTCTGAGAGTATAGGGAGGGAAGACAAAGGAAGTTTCCTGTGTGCTTATAAAATAGATGGACACTGTGGACAGACTGCCTTTCCCCCTCTAAATCTGAGCTCCCCGAGCCTGGCAAGCCTCCTTTCTGATGCGTCATCTGGCAATGCTGGCCTCATGTCAAGCATCACACTAAATAGTGAGGACAAACCTGAGAACAAGACATTGGGGATCGCAAGGTCATCCAAAATTTCAACTCCAGGCACAAAGTTAAATCCTCTCAGCTCAGCTAACTTAAAAATTACCTTCTGCCTCCTTAGGCCCAACAATATGCCGGCCCTGTCAGCTCCCTGCCAGCCCTCACCTCAGCCTCTTTCCCCTTCACCTGGAGTCCACATTCTGGCATCATAGACGCGTCTTCATAAGAATTCCTGGCTTCCCTCCCTGTTCCCTGTGGTAAACAGCTAGCAGTGTGGCCCTGAGATTTAAACAAATGCTCCATTTGCCCGAGAGAAGCTGAGTGCGAATGAAAGACAGAGATGCAGGTTTGCAAATAAGACTTCTGGGCATTTTCAGTTGCTTTCCGACCACAAGCCCTAAAGGACTGTTCTACACTGGCCACGTCATGTCATCCAACTGTGTTTTCTAAATGGAGAACTTCACCTCCCTCATCTCTGAGATGACTAAGCACCGCCCCCTTTCTCTCCAATCTCTCTTACTCCGTCCAGTTGCTGTGCTTGCTTCAAATAAGACAGCAGGACAAATGTGCATCACTATCTGAGACCGTTTCTCCAAACTCCTGAACCTACAGGCACAGAGTCTATTAGGTGCCTGTCATAGAGAAATGACCTGGCTTCTCTCTGAGATCAATCAACCCATCCACTCCATGCACCTCCACCCCTCCCCCACCCCCACCCCGCCCTTTTTTTTTTTAGTTTCTGCTTTGTTCCTGTCTTTTCTCACCTCGCTAAGGAGAATTTAAAGTTTTTCCTGTTTCAGAGTATGTTTGTGTTATTTTTGCATGAACTTGTTCTTCCTTAAGAAAAAGTAACCAGGTGCCTAAATACCTTTGGAGAAGTGGCTTAGCCTCAGAGTCACCCTTTTCTTAATCACACATTGTGGATAAGGACTTGATTACAGTGGGGACCAAACATGTTGATGGAAGAATGGGGTAAGCTATCAAAGCCTACAGAGAACCAGCAAATGACAAGTGACAGCTAGGTGTCACCGCTGATTTGATGTATATTACAAAGGTTACGTAAATAACCATTATCAAATGGGTAGTATGAATTAAGAAATCTGAATTTAAAAACTACAGAAGTGTGTCCAAGGTTAAAGCAACAGACAAGACATGTGGAGGTACACAGAGTTTAGCCATAGAGAGAGGCAGCTGTCACCTCAAGGACTTGGGGAGGAAGACAGTATTATTAGAACTCAGGGATGGTCAGCTCAGAGGAAGGAACTCTGGCAGCAGTGGTTGCCCTGGGAGCATGAAGCTCCCATGAGGGGGCTTGGTACTGAATTGGGACTGGACAGGAGAGGCCGTGTCCAGTAGAAGGGCAGAAGGAAAGCAACCTCGGCTAGGCTGAGAGTGAGCCCAGCCTGCAGTCACAGCATCTCACAGAGTGAAGAACTCACCAGTTTACAAATACAGAGCAATGATCTGGAGCCGTCCTATAAGAAACATATCAGATGTCGATGAGCAGATGCTACCGTGAAAACAGATCAGAAACAGAAAGATTGAGGAAGATGGAATAGTCGGCCTTAAACCCACCTTTATGCCTAGAATTATTTTTCTCTCTGTAAAATGGATGTCCCAGAGTCAGCTTACAGTCCAGCAGGCTCCAGCTAGAAGCTTAGAGGTACGAATGTGAGCAACTTCCTAACTTTTCCCATTTTTCTACGGTCTTCTGCTTTATTGCTACTTCTTGTTGTTTTCTTTTCTTAAAAGAAGTTTAGTTATTGAATAATCATTAGCACATAGCATGTATCTGACTCTCTCTCTGGAGGGTTTCCGCTTTGCTTGGTAACAGTCAATCAGCAGGCTTCCCTCTTGACAATATTAACATCCAAGATGGTGAGGTAAACAAGCTCATTAAGAAGCAAGCGGCTACGTGAGGCAAACACCTTAGAGGGATAACGCTTTGCATCCTCGCTGCTGCGCCCAGGGAAACGGTATCAGCAGCCTTAACAGTGGTCTGCGTTGAAGGGAAAAGCTCAGAAGGAAGCCGTGGAATTATTCAGCCAGTCTTCTCCACTTATAACACCACGGGGGAAATAGCAGGCTCATGTCCTCAGAGAAAATCCTTCAGATGGCACACTTACAGGAGAATCTTTTCACTCACATAGCGGGATGTTACCCATTCATTCAACATTTATTACATCTAAGTGACATGCACCACGCAGGCTGGGATCTGGGCATCTAAGGACAAATGAGATGCCATCTTAGCCACAAGAGGGCTCCTACACTGCTGAGCGAGGCTTCTGATGGGTAAACAGCCACAGGGAAAGGGCTAGAGCATAAGGAGTTTGAAGAAAACAAGAAGGATGGAATTAACGTGATTAGGGAAGGCAGACAGGATGGAGACAACTTTTTGGGGACTGTATCTTCTTTATTGACTTCAGGATGGGTTAATCCAGCACCAAGTGTGTAGTTTTGCTAAGAGCTTTGCTAAACTAGTCTTGTTTTCTACACTAACTGAACTAATTAGTTGGTAAAATGTTTTACCAGGGACCATGTGATATGACACAGCTTGAATCTACTCCCGGCTTCCAGGCACCCCCAAGTGGGTGGGAACTTAAATATTCACAGCATCCAAGCCGCTCATGGTGTCGTCATGGGCTGAATGTCTGACTGAGATGGTTTGGGATCCCAGGAGGGCAGGCTACTGAGAACTGACTTGAATTGACCGTTCGCATATGTGGCCTTTAAATGTCTAAGATGAAATTTGTGAGATTTCAGTTGAACTGATCTGATTGTTGAATAAATTTGGAGGTTCAAGGCTTACTTTCCCTCTTTGACCTAGAAGAGGAATTCAAGTAGCTCTTTATAAAAGGAAGTATGAGAAATTTAACCCTTATCAAATATATATTACCAGCTTTGCAATTCTGACTGCTGTTCAGTTCATTTAATTTTCCAACATTCCGTTCTTCATTCTTTCAAGTCTGTATCTTAGTGAAAGGAATTTGGGGTTCCTGTGAGCTTTGAGAACTAAAGCTAGCCACTAGAGGCATAAGAGGTAGGGAGGGTGGAGCTGAGATCTAGCTGACCTTTCCACAAACACCCCACAGACTCAGCCTGGGTCTGGGCAGCCTCCTGCTTCTCAGTTTGCTTTGCAGGTGGCTGCAGCTCCAGCCATGTCCTTGGGTGTCCTTGGAGTACCATTTGGCTGGTGAGTCAGGATGGTTGGCAGGCCTGTACCAGTCTGTGCTTCAGTTCTAGGAGATGGTTGCAACAGACCCTCTTGTCGAGGGAGGAACAGCCAGTCCCCAGGTCTCAGTGTCACTTTAGAAAGAAAGAGGTCATCAGATGTTTGTACAAGCACATTATCTGCTAAAGAAAGCATCTATGTTGGCTAATTTCTTCAGAAAATATTTTTGCTTGTCCTTTTCTGAGCTGGTGTTGGTTCTGCTGATCTGGATGGAGGCCTGAGACTGGATCTTTCCCAGGAGACTGTGGGAGGCATTGTTGCGTCTCTTCTCCAGGAAGCATTACACCCACAGCCATGTCCAGCTCCCCAGAGATAGCTCCTAAGAATTTCTTGAGTGATTATGTTCCAACAGCAACCAGAAAAGGCTACCAGTGCAGTTCTGTGAGACCACCCTGGGCTGTGGGTTCAAGTGAACTGTGCCCAAAGGCTGTGTTTGACTTCTTGTTCCCCAAATGGGAGACTCTCTTTCAGAAGGTCATGGAACCTTGAGGAGGCAGAGCCTCACTGGCGGAAGTGGGCTGCTGGAGATGAACCTTGAGGTTTATATCTGAGCTCCATTTCCTGTCAGCTCTCTGCTTCCTGGCTCAGATGCAATGTGACCATCTGCCTCATGCACTGGCTTCCTGCCTGCCCTCTGTGGTAGGCTGCGTCCCTTCCTAGACTGGGAGCCCAAAATACCCTTTCTTCTTTAACTCGCATCTGCCAGGTGTTTGGTCACAGCAATGAGAAAAGTAATTAATATAAATAGCCACTGTTGGGAACAGAACCATGGTGATCCCGGTACCTCTCATGTGCCCCGCTGTGTCCCATTATCACACCTATAGCGCCACGTTCCCCAAGAGAAGTGGAGATCATATTGTTTGAATTTTATAAATCAGCAGATTTACATTCTTGGAGTTAAGTTCTACTTGCTCATGCTAGATCTCTAGATATCCCTGGAAATGACTTTTGCTTTGTTGGTATTTTGCTTTGTTGTTGCATTTTGCTCTTGGGTTCATAAGTACACAGGTCTAAGTATCTTTCCTTACAGTGTTGTATGTGGTCAGTGCAATGATGTCATAAAACGAGTTGGGAGGTGCTTCGTGAAGCAGTTGTATGAAATTGATGTCATTTCCTCCCTAAATGCCTGGTGGAATTCATGAAGTAAGCCATATGAATGCGGAACTTTATCTGGGGAGAAAATTGAGCTACACATTAAATTTCTTTCATAAAGATTTGATTATTGAGGCTATTTCTATTGAATAAGTTTTGGTTGTTTGTATCTATCAAAGTATTGATCCATTTCACCTTAGGTTTCAGAATTATTAGCATGCACTTGATAGACTTGTACTGGTAATGGGAGGTACAGTCATATCTTGATATTGGCAATGTCACTTTTGATATTAGTAATTTGTGTTTTCATCGATTTTTTAAAAAAACTTCAGTAACTTTCATTGATTACTCTATTGTTTTTCAAATCGTTCAATTTCAAATCATTGATTTTTGTCATGATCTTTATTATTGCCTCTGCTTGCTTTAGATTGAATTTACTCTTTGTTTCGTTTTTCTAAGGTGGGAGTTTGTATGAGATTCACTTGAACTCTCTGTCTCTGTCTCTCTGTCTCTCTCTGTCTCTGTCTCTTTCTCTGCTAGGAAGTAAACTCAGGGATCCTGCATGCCAGGCACATGCTCAACTACTGTTCCCCTTCCCCAGGTAAAGATTTTTGTCTTTATGTAAATATTGTTGTTTTAATTTGTTTTTAAGCACTGGTTCCATCTTACACTGTGCATCTTGATTGACTGCTTCCTCTTACCATTTTGTTGCTCATGCAACAAAATGCTCTCTAGTTCCACAACAGGGGAGACCCTCTAGTCAAAACCAAGAGACTAAAGAGAACAAATATCTAATGAGTTCTGTACTGGTTGTTTTGACTTTTCAGCTTAATCTGAACATTAATGCCTACTTTCAGAATTCTCTGATAGTTTATTGTGCTGCGTTAATCCATTTATCTCTATAATTACTAGAGCTCTCGTTTCATCAGGGTTAGAAACTGAAATCCTATTTTGTGTCAAAGTATATTAGATGAGTAGTAAAACTATGCATTGAAAGATGCTTAGTACGAAAGGATCCTTGATGCCCTTGTATAACACCCACCCATTAACACCACCTGGGAAGAAGGGACAGAAGAAAGACTTACAATATGTCCTCTGTTCCTAAAATAGAGTAACAGCCACTCATGCTTTCAAAAGGAATAGAAATTTCTGGGTCACTCTCAGAATAGAAGAATGATTTCAAAATGGATTCTCTTCTGTAGAGATTGAAGAATAGAGGAGGAAAGGGGAATCCTGAGCAGACACTGTCTGTAGTAAACACTCTTCTCCTTTCTGTGACTTTGAGTCCCATAGAAACAGCTTAATGGAGGAAGAACTCAGAGCAGGATCCAGGTTTCAGAGGGTTCCCTTCATGGTAGTTTGACCCATGCACTTGGGAAGACAATCATGACATTTAAGAGCCGTGTGGCAGAAGCTGTTCTTCAGTGTTGGATGTATGGAAAGCAGAAAGAGATTAGAGGAAGGAGCCCCGTATATATCCAAGGACATGTTCTCAGTGATCTATTTTCTCTTTAGTTACCTGCCAATAATACTATCATGTTATAAATCAACCAATGGATTGATCCATTGGTTATTTCAGAACTTTGTCATCTAATGGTCTCTGGAAATATCATCAAAGACATGCCTAGAAGCATGCTACACTATCACCATGGACATATCTTCATCCAGCCAACCTAACATTAAAGACTGCTCACCACACTATTTATCTGTAGATACTTGCATCTAATTGAGATATTGTCTTCATTTTTTAATGTCTTTTTTTTTCTTTCTCTTTAAGCCTAGATCACTAATGATCTCAAAACTTTTAATTGACTAGCTCTATAAATATAAAAAAGAACCAATGAAAAGATTCCTAATGATATTCTGCTATATTCATAGATAAGCATTCAGCCCAAACATCATCACAGATGCTTTCTTGAGCAGATGATGGGAGTAAATGCAGAAACCTAGAGCCAAACATGAGGCAGAGAGAGAGCCCAGCTGGAGATTTCCACCAGGTCCCTCTTTTTGGAGACTGAGGAACCAAAAGGAGGAAGAGAGGAAGAATTATAGAAGCCAGAGGGCTCTAGAACATGAGAACATGGCCCACAGAATCAACTAAGCAGAGCTCATAGAGATTTACAGAGACTGAAGCAGCAATCATGGAGCTTGTATTGGTCTGCGCTAGTTCCTCTGTATACAAGCTATGGTTGTTAGTGTTTTTTATGGAAACATCTAACATTGGGGGTGGAGGGTATTTCTGACTCTTTTGCCAGCTCTTGGGACCCTTTGTTCTCCTTCTGTGTTGCCTGCCCAGCCATGATATAGGGGTTTGTGCCTGGTATTATTGCAACTTGTTTTGTCATGTTTGTTTGATATCCCTAGGAGGCCTGCTTTTTTTTTTTTTTTTTTTTTTTTTTGAGGAAGAGTGGATATGGGGGGAGGGGGAAAGGGGAGCTCTGGAAGGAGTAAAGGGAAGGGAAACTGTTAATGGGATGTATTGTGTAGGAAAAGAATTGAAAAACAAGATAATTTTAAATCCTTACCTCATGCACATATACACAAAGTATGTAATTTATACCAATTTCTACAATGTTTACTGAATATGTCACATAATGATCTAGTTAACTAATAACTCAAGTAAATATGAATAAAGCTTAATTGTTTTCTTTCACTTAAAATACAAATGGCAGTGTAACTTCTGAGACGATCTTGTCACATGACTTTGGTGCCTTGAGCACTTTGGGTTGCATTTCCTTACGTTTGAGAGCATTCGCATCGACCCTCTTGGAACCAAATGACTATTAGCACCGTTTTGTCTGGTGAGTAAGTATGGATGCCTGTTTCCCAGACAGACACTAAGGATGGCAAGAGATGAAGACACTTTAGGAAGTTACTGGTTCCCATGTGAGAACACTGATAAATAGGAGAGCTTGGACCTCAACCTTTAGTCATTTGATCCTTTTACCTCAATTCTCCTGAATCACATTTTCTATAGCTTATTGATTTCCCTGTATCCCATGAATATGAAGCAGGGCATGCTGTATGCCTAGAGACAAAGGGGTAAAGTAATGCTGTGGCAGCCATTTTAGGAAGCTCCAGTTCTCCTTCAAACTCATGACTCTCAACACAAAAAAGACATCCTCTCTTCTCTTCCTCTCCCTGATGTCAGGTCCTCCGCCCTTCTGCCCAGTGAGGCAGCAGAAGGACCAGTGGGTTCTGTCTCCATGGATATTGCCTCTTTCTCTTTTCTTTTCTCCTGCCTTTACCTATCAGCTCGCACCAGCCTCCTAAGCTGTTCCTTGCATCCCACTAATGAAATTCCTGTTTCTTTTGTAATTGTATTTTAGCATGGTTCATGCTTTGATACCAACCTTAAATCAAACTCTTTGCAGAAAGACTATCACAGGGTGACAAGCTCCCTTCTGCATGTCTCATTACTGAAACATTTATTCAGGACTTTCTGAATGATCTGAATGGCTGCCTTTGAGTGCAGCAACGACTTAATACACTACAACTAAAGGATTTTAATTTCCTCTCCTGGTCTCCCCACTTTGGTTTCTGCCTGAGTTTCTCTCCTATTATGAATACACCATTGGGAAGGGGTGGTGGACCCCACTTGGACCTGTAGCCTGGAGACAGCCTATTGTAGCCCTGGAACCTGAAACATAGATCATGCAGGAAACCTTTAGATCTTGTTCCGTATGGCTTCCCAGATTCTGGGCAGTTTGTTTTCTCACATGGTCTCTCCCAAAGGGTTATGGGTAAATATAAAATTGAAAGGACAGCTCTTAAGAGGAGAAAACATTGAAAATGAAAATCTTATTGGTTTCTCTATCAAGTGACCTGTATCTAGGATACTTTATGATTCTTTGTTGTTGTTGTTCAGTAGCTGATAATTAAGCTAAATGTCTCATGGACCCTAGACATGAAAAAAACACGAACAGGTAGAAGTCTACACAAGAAATACAAAATTATAGACACAGACTCACCTGTGGGCTTCTGCTAATAGACAATATTACTCAGAAGATGCCCATAACAAGACACTAAAGATAATTTTCCTTTAGTTCCCAAATTGGCAAGTCAGACTCAAAGACAACAACATGGGGAATAATTTCAGTACATTCTAAAAAGAATCAAAACCAATTAGAACCAGACACCTATTAAGGCTTAATTAGAGGCAAACTGTCCTTGCTGAAGTGTTCTATGTCTCCCTAACAGCTTGAAATTCATTCCATGTGAACATCAAACATTTTCCAATCACATGTTCAACTCATTGAATCCCCGTTTCCTTGTCTTTGTTGACATCTCAGAAAACCCCATAGCGTGTTAATCATTCTAGTCCTTGGGACTCACGGACCTGCTACACTGAAAATACTTAATAGCCAGTACCCTCTTTTGCTTCTTCACAGCTCGGGATAAGTCAGTTCCTCCAGTATGCTGTCAAAACCCCATTTTGGCTACTTCTCCTCTGACTCACACTTACTGTTCCATAAAGCCTTCTGTATAACTGCCTCTGAAAACAGTTATTTGAGGATGAAGGCTTTGAGTAGGGTGGGGGAGGCGCTTCCATTCTTCATCCTTCCAACATAAAATACTTCCTCTGATTTGATCATTTCTAGAAAACTGACTTTCTGTCTCCTAGATCTGCTTGCTTCTTCTTTAGCTCAATTCTCTTAGTAGAGGTAACAGCAAGATATCTTACATCATGATCCTTTCAAAGCCTGTGCTTAGCCTGAAGAAAACTCATGTGTATACTTTGACTCAACATATGTAAATCACTAAATGCAGCCCATAATATAAATGTTCTCAAGAATAGAAATCACATCATAGTCTTAATAGATGTAAAGAAGACATTTGACAAAATCAAGCATCACTCTGGGGATTCTGTTTATTCTAAAGGTGTGACCTCTGGAAGGTTGACCATGCTCTAGTGGACGACCACATCCCTATATATGCATGGGCAGCACTAGCTAGATTTTGTGAGCTATTCAAAGAGAAGACACAAAGTTGGAAATCGGTGAGATTGATCCTGGATCTGGGAGGAGTTAGGAGAAGAAGTAGGGGATGAATATGATCAAAATACATTCTATAAAATATTTTTTTATTATTCAATATATGCTTTATTTACATTTCAAATGATTTCCCCTTTCCTGGATCCCACCTCCCCAAAAGTCCCAAAAGCCTTCTTCCCTCCCCCTGTTCCCCAATCACCCCCTTCCCATTTCTCTGTCCTGGTATTCCCCTACACTGCTGCATTGAGCCTTTCCAGGATGAGGGGCTTCTCCTTCCTTGTTCATGGGCATCACTTGATATGTGTATGTTTCTTGGGTATTCTGAGCTTCTGGGCTAATTTTTGCTTATCAGTGAGTGCATACCATGTGCGCTCTTTTATGACTGGGTCACCTCACGCAGGATGACCTTCTCCAGTTCCACCCACTTGCCAAAGAATTTCATGAATTCCTTGTTTTTAACAGCAAAGTAGTAGGGGACCAGAAAAGGGGAAATCATTTGAAATGTATATAAAATATTTTAAAGTATTAGTAGAAAGATTTTATTTTTAAAAGTCCCAGAGGGACTAGGAATATAGGAGACATATCTCAACTCAATAGAGATTAAATGTGACAAAGCTATATCATGCCAAATGCAGAAAACCCCAAAGCATTTTCACTAATGTCAGAAACAAGATAACAATGCTTACTCTCTATACCTCTGTTTATATAGTACCTGAGGCTCGAGGCAATAAGACAAAACAAGGGAATAAAAGTTAAAGCATCCTCATTTTCAAATGACATGATTCTATACACAAGAAAACATAAAGACAACTGCAGGAAACCCCTGGAGTTGATAAACATTTTCAGCAAAGTAGCAGGTTATAGGATTGGCATACCAAAATCAATGGTATCCTATCGATCAATGCCAGATATACTAAGAAAGAAAACAGAGAAATAATTCTATTAAAAATAAACTAAAACATGAAAGATACTTTGGAATTAATCCAAAGCAGTTAATTACCTTTACAGTTAAAACTTTAAAACACTAAAGAATGAAATTGAATATGACTTTAGGAGACAGAAAGGCCTTAAATGCTTGTGGAGTGGTAGGATTAATACTGTGAAAATGGCCACCCTATCAAAAGCAATCTAGAAATTCAACACAATCCCAATCAAAGTAAGAACTCAGTTCTTCACAGAAATAGAAAAAATATTAAAAATTCATGTAGAAGCACAAAAGATAGCCAAAACCAACTCTGAACAATGAGAATACTGCTTAAGTATCATAATACCTGATTTTTAGTTATATTGTAGAGACATAGCCCTAAGAAAAAAATTACAGTACAGGCACAACGATAGAGACACAGGTCAATGGACTAGAATAGAGAACTAGGGTGTAAGGCCATATAAACCAGAGATACCTGGTTTTTGATAAAGATCAAAATACATATTAGAAAGAAAGCCTTTCTGACCAATGGTATTGGGAAGACTGAATGTATGCACTAAGAAGAATGAAACTTGATTCTTGTTTCTCACTCTGCACAATAATCAATCCCAAATGGATCAAAGACCTCAGTGTTAGAGTAGACCATCCCAAACTGCTATAAAGTAAAGAAGAGAGTACACTTAAAGATATAGACATAGCCTGGGACTTTCTGAACAGGATGCTAGTCACTAGGGGAAGTATGAACAACATTCAAAGAAGAACTCAGGAAAGTAAAAGACTGTTAAGCAAGTGAAGGAACAGCCTGGAGAATGAGAGACCATTTTTGCTCACTGTACTTCTGGCAAATAATTGGCATTTAGAATATATAAAGACATTTGCAAACTAAATGTCAAGAAAACAAACAACTTCACTAAAAATGGACCATGGAACCGAACAGAGAGTTCTTAAATAAGTGACTAATAAATGCCTTAAAAGTTTAAAATATATGGCCAATGGGCAATTGCAAAATAAAATTGCTTTGATATTTCATCTTACTCAAGTAAGAATGGCTATTAGCAAAAATGTGACTACGAATGCTAGCAAGCACATGTAGGAAAGGCACACTCATATTTACTCTTGGTGGGAGTGCAAACTGCTGCAGCCATTGTGGAAATCAATGTGGAAATTCCTCAAACAGCTAAAAATAGAACTGCCATATGAGCCAGCTATACAATTCCTGAGTATATACTCAGAAAATCCTATGCTCTACCCAACAGGGACCTATACTTGTATGTTCACCTGGCTAGTCACATGGTATTCTCATGCTAGTCACAACAGCAAAGAAATGGGACCAGCCAAAGTGTCCATCAGTAGATCAATGGATAGTGAAACTGTGGTACATAGCCACAGTGGAATTTTATTCACTGGGAAAGAAGGATGCAACTGTGAAATTTGCGGGAAAATGCATGGATCTGGAAAATATTATACGGAGTGAGGTAATTTAGACGTAGACATAGAAATGTCATACGCTCTCCTTGTATGCAGATCCCTAATGTGAAGCCTTAGAGTACTATATATGAGCAGTGCTAAGTGCCAGGAACTTAGAAAAAGGCTCTTGGGGGCGGGGAGAGGGTGAGGGGGGTGAGGGGGAAGCCTGAAGGACAGTAGAGCATACTGGACAGCAGAGTGAAAGGACTTCCTGAGAAGAAGAGTTTCAGTAGAAGGGGAAGGAGAAAGGGCATAGGGTGAAATGGCTAACATGCATTCTATAAGTGAATGAAACCATCAAAAGTCTATTAAAACATCTTCAAGCCTGTTGACACCATGGTGGTTGTGTGGACCTCCACCCTGACCTCGCCCTACCTCTGTGCCAGCTTTCTTTCAGATAGTCTCAGAGGCGAAATAAATCTCCTCTCTAGGTGATAGCCAATCTAAAGATGAGAACATTTCAATCCTTGTAGGTGCCAGCAGTTCAACTGTTGATTTCCTTGGGGGCTCTCTCAGTTTGGAGGTAGCCTACAAGCTGATGTCCAATCTCTCTCTACAGTCCTCCAGGTTTTAAACTGGCTAAATGCAGGTGCTCAATGGTTGGCATTTACAAGGTAAGGTTGGCTCTGTTATAATGAGACTAGATATCTGCCGTTACTGGAGACCGTGTTTGCAATGTACCCTTTCTGCCGACAGTCTTAAGATCTGGTTATCAGTTCTTTGAACAGCAGGAAAGATCCGACTTACAACTGAGTTGCTATCTTCATTTTATACAATCAATGGCCACCAATTTAGACCACAGGGGTTGTGTGGGGGGGGGAGGGGTAGGAGTGGGGAAGGCAGGTTTGTGGGTCAGATGATTGAGTCTTGAGGGGTGACCTGGTTGCCAAACAAGCAGGCACAACAGTAGGACTTCTTTTCTGAACATTTCTGGAACGGCCTTATGACTCAGGTGACAAGTGAAGCCCGACCTTGTTGCTGAACTACAATCTGAAGCATTGCCTTGCCAGCCCTCACCTGAGTTCAGAGCCACAGCAGGATGCCCAGGGAGTGAGGCTACGCACAGGCTTTCTGAGAAAGCTGCTCTCCTTTTTAATTTCAGATTCTGTTTGTACCTTCTAAGGGCAGCAACCTTGAGGTACTGTCCATCCTCTCTTTTCCTTGAAAACTTTGAAATGAAAATTGTGGCCGTCACTATAAACATGTCTAGTAACATTCATATACATTATACATGCATGTGTATACACATACATACATATATAACTTTTTAATGTTTGGAGTTAGCATTGTTAAAAATGCCTTACATATGTAAATTTACTCAGCAACCACTACAAAGCGTAGATGCTATTTTATGCCTATAGAGGTATTATAGAAGCTATTTACTCTATAGAAGACAAGGAAATGAAACTTTTGATCCGATTTTTACAGCAGACAAGCAGAGAATCTAGGATTTGGAATGCAAGTTACCTGACCTCACCACATTACCCAAATTTAGTAGGTCTCATGCTTTCACTTATATTCCTGTCTCAGAAGCAGTTGGACTTTTTCTAGAGTTAACATGTCTACAAGGAGTCCACTTGGCCTGAACATCTTAAGAAAATCCTGGCATGTATAGATTGGAACTTAGAAATAAGACGAGAGAAGTCTCCTTCACTTTATAACCATAAGGTTCCTCATAATAGAATGTTTCCTTGCAAGTGCCCTAAAAATATGGTTTGATTTTTCATAATCTAATGTGCCTGTGGCTTTTTAAAGAAAGTGTATTGTATCAGTTACTTTCCTTATTGCTGTTACAAAATACCCAGCAAGAATAAGTTCAACATGGAAGGGTTTATTTTGGACCACAGTTTGTAACTAAGGTCCATTATGGTAGCAGGGATGGGGGTCATGGTAGAAGGAACTCTGGTGGTTGGTCACATTGTGTCCTGTCAGGAAGCAGAGGGAGAAGAATGATGTCGTTCACCCACCTTTCTTCTTTTTTATAGTCTAGGATCTCAGCCCCCTTGCCCAAGCCCACCATGGCATCCATATTTAGAGTAGATCTTCACACTTTAATTAACCCAGTCTACATGGGTTCCTCATACACGGATCCCAAGGTTTGTCTTCAAGGGGACTTTCAATCTTGTCAAGCTGTCAATCAATACTAACCATCATAGGTATCTTAGGTTCTCTGTCTCCACTGAATGATGAAACTTTGGAGTGATATCTGAAAACAGGTTGCTATAGGATCCAGAAAGGGAGTCAAATTAAAAATAACCCAGGCCTCATTAGTACTGAATATATTTAAGAATTTTCCAACAATAAAGGGAGACAGGAGGAAACCTTACACGTATATGCTGGGGTTTTTATTTGTTTGTTTGTTTGTTTGTTTGTTTTATTTGTTCATTCCACAAAAATAATCTTGGAGTCTTATGTTTTTGGTTCTTTTAAAACCCAGTTGTTTTTGTAATATTCCATGTCAGTAGGACTGGAATTCTGTGAGGCTGATTACATAGGTCACGGAAC
Source organism: Apodemus sylvaticus (assembly GCF_947179515.1). Classification (NCBI taxonomy): domain Eukaryota; kingdom Metazoa; phylum Chordata; class Mammalia; order Rodentia; family Muridae; genus Apodemus; species Apodemus sylvaticus. The sequence continues at coordinate 74,094,056 of NC_067483.1, read as the reverse complement.
CTCACCCTCCAGGTTTCCTTTCGTTCTTTCCCCCATGGCTTAGGAACAGGACTTCGAGACAAGAGCCCTACGAGATCAGAAATCTGAGAGGCATATCTGTCAATTGTTGTTTTGGAACCCTGGCATGCAGAAACCATTTGCTGAGGAGGACATATTTAGTTAAAACTCTATGTAATATGAGCAAAATTAGGCTGAAATAGACATGCAAATACCTTTTTAAAAACAAGGATCTGGAGTTAACAGTGAGAGATGGGGCCAGATTCAAGGAAGTATTGGAGAATTTTTTAGTAAGCCATGCTAAGCATCATGGTTGTATTGACCTGTGATGGAGGCAGACTCACGCACACTGGACTCTTAAATTTGAGCTTGCCCTGCCACTTACTACACTTGATCTTAGCCAAAAGGCTGAGAAGCGATGCCCTGCCACTTACTAGTGCTACAGTCATTAACAAATTTCCCATCTACTCCTAGGTTCTTATTTACAAACTGGAGGATTTAATATGCTCATGTGCGTAAAATGGTCACAGCTGCTCATAGAATTTCAGAACACAAATAGTCATCAAAATAAAATCAGTGAACCTGCCACTGAAAACCTCTAACACGAGCAAAGACCTGTTCAATGTTTTGGAATCATCCCTCTGATATCAAAAGTGATGATGGCCCTGTTCCAGCCCATCTCTAAGAGTTGGGACCTTTGGATGGTGCTTCTCTTTCCTGAGGCTTCAAGGTGAAGACAAATTCTTCCTGGTTAGACTCAATTGCTCAGGACTTTGGCACCCTCTAGTGCATGATGTGTGTTGATGCTTTCTATCTCTCATCTTACCAGCCACAGTTTCTGGAAAACCCTACGGTGCTCTGATATATGAAGCCTCTTTAAAACAATTCAGAATGGCTAAGATTAAAAATTCAGGAGACAGCAGGTGTTGGTGAGGATGTGGAGAAAGAGGAACACTCCTCCACTGCTGGTGGGGTTGCAAATTGGTACAACCACTCTGGAAATCAGTCTGGCGGCTCCTCAGAAAACTGGGCACCTCACTTCCAGAAGATCCTGCTATACCACTCCTGGGCATATACCCAGAGGATTCCCCAGCATGTATTAAGGATACATGCTTCACTATGTTCATAGCAGCCCTATTTATAATAGCCAGAAGCTGGAAAGAACCCAGGTATCCCTCAACAGAAGAGTGGATGCAAAAAATGTGGTATATATACACAATGGAGTACTATTCAGCCATTAGAAACAATGAATTCATGAAATTCTTAGGCAAATGGATGGAGCTGGAGAACATCATACTAAGTGAGGTAACCCAGTCTCAAAAGATGAATCATGGTATGCACTCACTAATAAGTGGATATTAGCCTAGAAAACTGGAATACCCCAAACATAATCCATACATCAAATAAGGTACAAGAAGAATGGAGGAGTGGCCCCTGGTTCTGGAAAGACTCAGTGAAGCAGTATAGGGCCAAACCAGAACAGGGAAGTGGGAAGGGGTGGGTGGGAGAACAGGGGAGGGAAGGGGGCTGATGGGACTTTCGGGGAGTGGGGGGCTAGAAAAGGGGAAATCATTTGAAATGTAAATAGAAAATATATCGAATAAAAAAAAACAAATGTCAGAGCTCCATGCTTGTTGGACAACCCCGACTTGGCCAGCAGCAGCAATGGCAGACAACCACTGCTGTGGCTAATATGTGAAGGGATACACCACGGCCACACATCAGTATGTGACAGGTATGCTAACTGTCAGAGCTCTAGAGAAATGATGCAGTAGAAAAAGCCCATACAGACTTCAAACAAAGAGGCACATGCATTTAACACAGGAGACAGGAGCAAAGAGCACCGTGGCTCCTCAGCCTAAGTCTTTGAAGATTAGATGCTAACATGTACCGTTTGCCATCAATTCCAAGATGCAGGATCTTTACTCATTTTCCATCCTTCTGGAATTGAATCTTTCTTACACATGATATTATTATGCTTTGTAACTTGATTTGGGTAATTTTTAAATTTCTTTAGTGGTATATAATAATATTTAAATTCATTTTATAATTGCTGACATTGATAATTATAGTGATGACATCTGGTAGTATAGGCTATTTTTGCCCAAATCTTTTAGGCCAGCCAGTTTGTTTCCAAATGCTGTGAGTTTTATTTTCTAAGCAAAAGCCAGGTGTGGCAGTACGGATCTATATCTCCAATGCTGGGAGACAAGGAAGAAGAGATAGGCAAATCCCAGGAGCTCATTGGATTGCCGGCCAGTCTATCAAATTGGTCAGCTCCCAGTTCAATGAGAGACTCTGTCTCAAAGACAAAATGAAGAGGCGCAGGGGAGGGACCCAGTGGGTAAAGGCCCTTGCCACTTGCTGCCAAGACTCATGATCTGAGTTTCATCTCCAGGATTCACATGGCAGAAGAGAACTGACTCTTACCAGTTGTTTTCTAACCCCCTCCAACAATAAACAGATAAACAAACAAACAAGCAAATGAAATAAGCTGGAGAATTGATAGAGGAAGACACTTGATATCTGCCTCTGTCTCCCACATAGACACACATAGACACTTGATATCTGCCTGTGTCCCCCCACAAAGGCACATATACACACTTGATATCTGCCTGTGTCCCCCCACATAGACACACATAGACACTTGATATCTGCCTCTGTCTCCCACATAGACACACATAGACACTTGATATCTGCCTCTGTCCCCCCACATAGACACACATAGACACTTGATATCTGCCTGTGTCCCCCCACATAGGCACACATAGACACTTGATATCTGCCTGTGTCCCCCACATACACACACATAGACACTTGATATCTGCCTCTGTCCCCCACATAGGCACACATAGACACTTGATATCTGCCTGTGTCCCCCACATAGGCACACATAGACACTTGATATCTGCCTGTATCCCCCACATAGGCACACACAGACACTTGATATCTGCCTCTGTCCCCCCACATAGACACACATAGACACTTGATATCTGCCTGTGTCCCCCACATAGCTGCACACATAGACCCTTGATATCTACCTGTGTCCCCCACATAGCTGCACACAGACACTTGCCTGACTCTGTTCCCAACATAGCCACACATAGGCAAAAGCACCTGCCACACTTGTGCACCCCCCATATACACAATGTTTTAAATGATAAGTGAATTATTACAAATTAATAAGGAATAAAATAATCAACTCAGTGGTCAATTTAATAGAAAAATAAACAAACCCTTGACTAGACCACAGCCATAGGAATGGCTGAGATGGAAAATGCCAATGAGTGCGGTGAGGAGTAACTGTGGTTCTCTCTGATGTAAAAGTTGTACAGTCATTTTGGAAATCCAATGGCCTCTGTTTAGGCTTTGTGCCTCCACAAAGACCCAACAGTGTCACCCTTATCAGGCACATGGCAGAAGAAGCACACGTTTCTTCAAAACATATTTAAGAATAGTCACAGAGTCACCAGGTACAAGAGACAGAAAATTACAATTGGCCTAAGGACCACAATTATTTGAATGAATACTTGTACTTTTATAGTCACACAACAAACCCAGCAATGGAAAGGTAAATAATCAACAACTACATGAAACAAAGAAGGTCATAAGCTTTACAATGAAAGAAGTCAGACACAGAATGGCATAGAAATTAATTTACAGGAGGCACATTATCTAGCAAAATTAATCTATGCCATTAAAACCGAGAAGCTGGCAACATGGAAGCAAAAATTTTGCATTGGGTACTGGTCATATGATATATTTTTAAATCTACATATTGGATGCATAGATAGTATAATTTTATTAAAATTGATTGATTGCTAGGTATACCACTCAGTTGCTAGAGCACTTGGCTAGCATATGTGAGGCTCAGTCATCAGTACTGAGGAAATGGAGTTGGAATTTAGGAAGCTCTGATGTTGTAGAAGCAACATAGAGGCTAAATTATATTAAGAATCCTCATCAGATGATGAGAGTGAGGAGACTTAAGAAGTGAGTGTATGTGCACACATGTGTCTAAGTATGTGTAGGGTGGGGAAGGATCATAGGAAGGGAAAGAGATAGCTGAATAGTAAGTAACCCTTCAGCTTGTTCCTAGCTGGATTTTGCTCTCCTTCCTTAGGACCCCTTGGGTTTCTCAGGTCCCTGGAGTACCACACAAAGGGCTTACTCTGGTGGCTGTCATCAACATATGCAAATAGGGGAAAGCTTTCCCTCAGCTTCCGAAATGTGTTAACAACTCTGGCTTGTATATGGCAGTTTATTTTTATCAACGTCTGAAGCTTGTTGCTTAAGATGCTGATGGCAGGGCATTGACAGCCTGAGTTCTTTTTTAGCCTTGGGTATAAGTGGGGGAAGGGGAGGAAGCCAAGGACAGTGTCCCCTGGAGATGACTGGCCGTGAGGAAGAATATGCCTTCTGACTTTTGCTGTCTCTTTCCTCTTTTTTCAAGAAGCCCGTGTGTGACATCCATAGCTATTGACTAGTTACTGGTCTCCTTCCATAAGAATCTTGTGTTTCTCTAACTCTCAGGTCTACATTTTATAAAATAATGTATCCAGCAGTTATCTATGGCTAAAAAGCTGAGGTTCCAATCTTCGAGAGCATAACCTCTGGGCTCTTTGCAGGAGGTTTATATCAATCAACACAGTCACACTGTGTGTTCCAATAGCTGACCTGGGCATCTCCAGACTTCTGTTTACATTGTCATCACAGACAAATCCAATGTGTTGTGTCACTAGTTCATTTCTATAAAGTACATTTCAGGTTTTTTTTTTTTTTCAACTTAAAGGGCGTAAGAGATAATTTATTCCAGAACCATCTCGAATGACTGTGGCCTAGGACACCCAGATTTAGGTTACCCCGAATTCTGTGTTCCAGCATGAGAACAGTTTTATGAAATTTTATAGTTTTACAGAGCAAAGAATGTCACAAATCAAGGCAAGTTTATAAATCATTTGTGCTTCAGTTTCTGGGAACCTCCAAGATACCAGGTTAGTTAACTCTGTTTGTTGGTCTTCTTGTGGAGTTTCTATCCCCTTGTTTCCCTCCAATCCTTCTCCAAACTCTTCCACAAGACTTTAGGAGTTTTGCCTGATGTTTGGCTGTGGGTCTCTGCATTGTTTCCATTGGCTTCTGGGTGGAATCTCTCAGAGGGCAGTTATCCTAGGATCCTGTCTCACTCAGGATGATACTTTCTAGTTCCATCCATTTGCCTGCAAAATTCACGATGTCCTTGGTTTTAATAGCTGAATAAGATTCTATTGTGTAAATGAACCGCATTTTCTGCTTCCATTCTTCAGTTGAGGGACATCTGGGGTGTTTTCTTTGGGTATTATGAGTAAAATTGCTGTGAACACAGTGGAATCTGTGTCCTTGTGGTATGGTAAGAACAAGTATGCGCTGGACCTAGGCACATATGCAGCACATGGGCTCCTCATGCGGGTGCCCTATACTGGAACAGGGGCCATCCCTACATATGTTGGTTGTCTGTGTAATCCTTTCCCATAACTTGGCTACTTTTCTGGCCTCAATGGGAGAAGATGCGCCTAACCCTACAGAGACTTGATATACCAGGGTTGGGGATACCCAGGGGACTCCCACCCTCTCAGAGGGAAAGGAAAGGGGAGATTTGGAGAAGGACCATAGGAGGGCACCTGGGAGGGGAGCAGTGATCTGAATGTAAAATGAATACATAGAAAGAAAAAAATTGGTGATAAAGGAGAGTAAAATGAGATGTGGAGGGACGGGACCTTTCTATAGATCCAAGATGCTATCTGATGACAGCCTTAGTTTGTGGGTTGTTAGACATAGTGGTCAGCTGAGTTAATAGATTGCAATATTTTTGTTTGTTTGTTTAATCTATTAGTCACATGGTATTAGTTCTTTATTTTTAATTTATTTTTTTAACTCGTTCACTTTATATTCCTCCTCCTTCTCTTCCTTCTATTTACACAATGCTATTATTGATAATTTTGCAATTTTACATCATGAATCCCGATCACACTTGCTTCCCAGTCTTTTAAAATAGATGACTTCCTTCCCCCCCACCCGGATCCCAAATTCTACAGGCAGCCACTGCCATGCGGGTTTCAGAACACAGTGAGCCATTGGCAGCTCTATGTGCTTGGAGTTCTATAAGTGCAGACATCCGTTTCCTCAGTTACTTTTAAGAGAATTAATACAACAGAGCGTGTTCCTGACTAAGAGCCCATGGTCACACTACTATTAATAATAATTACCATCGATAATAATAACAACTATTGATAATTAAATGCAAGTGACTTGGGAAAAATATCACATAGGTACCACTGTATGTAACATCCATATTCCTTCCAAACAGCTCATACTACTTGCTATAGGTAATTCTCTTTGTCAGCTGGACTAGGTGCCCACCTCTGGGTGTATCTCTAAGTATGTTTCCTAAAAGGTTAGACTGAGGCTGGGAGACCTACCTTGAATGTAGATGGTATCCTATGGGCTGGGTCTCCAGGCGGTGTGGGAAAACTCCACTAATTAAGGTCAAAGTCCACCATTGACCAGATAGCCTTCCTGGGCTCGGCACAACACAAAGGACTCCCTTCATTAGTAGGGTGTCTCCTTCTCTGACCTTGTCTGGGAAATTCAAAACCCTCTACCTGAGGAATGTCACCACATAGCCTTAGTTAGATTACAGGATCAACTTTTATTCTCCTGATAAGACCCTGTTCAGTTAGCACCTGAGATTCCTGAAATGCTTCCCCACACTAATCAGGCATTTTGGTACCTTAAGCCTTCAGCTAGAGACTTTTGCCCATCCTGGATATTCCTACCCCATTCCCCCAAGTTACACAAGCCTTGAATCACTCCAAGTAAAGTTTATCTGACGCCTCACAGCTGGTCCAGGTGTGATCATTCACTGTCTGTACTCACGGGGCTTCTGAATCCCCCATTAATCTTCTCTGCTCCCATTACCCTTGTGGACCTTGTCGGCCAACCAACCCCAAGGGCAGGGAGAGCCACAGGCTGCCTAAAAAGGAGAAGCAGAGTAACATCATTCTCTTCTCTCTTTCCTGTTCTGCCCAGATGGGAGAAATCTTAACCACACTGCTGCTGTGACCTCTACCAGACCTGCCCCACCATAAAGGATTGTATCCTCGTGAACGATGAGTCAAGACAAACCCTTCCTTCCTTAGCTTGCATTTGTCAGATGGGTTGTAACAGCAATGAAAAAGTAACCAGTGTGCCTGCCTCTCAGCCTGCATCCAGTCTCACCAATGAATTTCCATAGCAGCATGTCATGCCCTTTGAGTTTTAATTGTATGCCCAGGAGATGTAGGAATTTTCAATGACATTAATTCAATACCAGAAAGGTACTTTGTCATTCCAATATGTTTTGAAACCAGTATTGGAAACAGAATCCTTTACTATAACTTTGACTAATCATAAACATGTACAACAGGGGCAAACGCATTGACTTAGGCAATAGGTCATGTGATCTATGCACATGAGCTTCATTAGCCCTTGTTAAAAAGTGGAAAAATCAACTTGCAGTCCCACCAGCAGTGGAGGAGTGTTCCTCTTTCTCCACATCCTTCCCAATACCTGCTGCCTCCTGAGTTTTTAATCTTAGCCATTCTGACTGGTGTGAGGTGAAATCTCAGGGTTGTTTTGATTTGCATTTCCCTAATGACTAATGATGCTGAACATTTCTTAAGGTGCTTCTCAGTCATTTGGGAGGACCTTGCTATACCACTCCTGGGCATATACCCAGAGGATTTCCCAGCATGCAATAAAGACACATGCTCCACTATATTCATAGCAACCTTATTTATAATAGCCAGAAGCTGGAAAGAACCCAGATGTCCCTCAACAGAGGAATGGATACAGAAAATGTGGTATATTTACACAATGGAATACTACTCAGCAATTAAAAACAGTGAATTCATGAAATTCTTAGGTAAATGGTTGGAACTGGAAAATATCATCTTAAGTGGGGGTAACCCATTCACAAAAGAACACACATGGAATGCAGTCACTGATAAGTGGATATTAGTCCAGAAGCTCTGAATACCCAAGACACAATTCACATATCAAATGATTCACAAGAAGAAGGAAGGAGAAGGCCCTGATCCTGGAAAGGCTTGACGCAGCAATGTAGGGGATTATCAGAACAGAGAAGTGGGAGGGGGGTGATTGGTAAATGGGCGGAGGGAAGAGGGCTTAAGGGACTTATGGGGAGGGGCGAACTGGGAAAGGGGAAATCATTTGGAATGTAAACAAAGAATATAGAAAATTAAAAATAAAAGAAAAAAAGAAAAAAAAAAAGGAAAAATCTGTACCTGATATATTTTGGAATCTCGCCAGGCTTGAAGTCTTCCCACCAAGTTTTAGCTCCATCCTGCTTACTTCTCTCTCATCCTGTCTTAGGGAAAGAGGTATTGGAGTTAAGAGAAAGAAGAATAGAAATTCTAATATGAAATTTCTATTTCTAATTAGGGTCATTCATCATTAAAGCTAGAAATTTGATTCTAAACATCATAGACCCAGAGGAAATGAAAAAAGGGAACATTCATTTTAGATTTTTAATTTCACTTCAAGAGCAGAGACTTGATTACCTTATACTAATGGGAACTCAAGAACACACAGTCTCTGAGTCACATGCTTTGTCAGTCCAAACTCCATTAACACAACTCCCCTGCTTTCCACGATTAGAGAGGTTCACACAAAATGACAGCATTTGGAACTTTCAGGGCCATGAATTCCTATGTTCAGGATGCTGTGTGCTGTTGTGATGTAACATTTATTTTAATGGCCCCAGAAATGCCCGGAGCAATTGTGCAGCAAATTAACACCATCTTCCTGTCTGCCTCAAACTATAAGAGGCAATTTGAATCACATTTGGCGTTTATAATTATTTTGTAATCCGATTTGCAGAAGTGGAGCGATCATTGAATATATAGACAACATAAATCTTAAAAAGAAGTTCCACATAGCCATTTGGTCACTAAAAGAGGAAGGAAAGAGAAATATGTGTCTGACTGTGGTTTTGTTATTTCTTTACCCTCATGAGAATGAGGCAGATGGATGAATATGAGCGGAAGCATGAGATTCTGGAGTTGGGGAGATGGCTCAGTGAGTAAGTAATTGCACTGCAAGTATGAGGATCAGAGTTCAGATTTTAAGACCTCATGTAAATCCTGGTGGGTACAACCAACTGCCTGTAACCCAACATGGAGACAGAGATAGGAAATTCACAGAGTAATCAGCTAGTCCAGCTAGCCAGAAGAGTGAGCTCTGGGTTTATCCAAAGATGTCGGCTGCCTCAATACATAAAGCGGAGAAAAATCTAGGAAGATACCAAAGCTATAAAACTTTGACCTTCACTCGCTTGAGTACTCGCCTGTGCACACACGTACATTGTAGAGGAAATTTAATCCTGCAACATGATACTCTAGCTGGAATACAGACATACCTTTAATCCCAGGAAACAGAGGCAAACAGATTTCTGAGTTCAAGGTCAGCCTGCTACACAGCAAGTTCCGGGCACAGAAAAGCTTAGTTCCAGGCATAGTGTTACATGCCTTTAATCCCAGCACCCAGGAGTCCGTGGAGAGGCAGTGCAGTGGAGTTTAGTGTTAGGAGGCAGTTTGGTTGGTGCTACTTCAATTTGTGGAGTTCAGAGGCAGTTTTTACCTGGGCAGTTTTTATGAAGACAGGTAGTAGAGAGAACAAGCTAGACACTGGTGAAGACAAAATGAACCAGAGAGTAAGAAGGAACCAGAAGGTTAGAATAGATGGCCAAAGTTAGTTTGAGGCCAAGCAGAGGAATTCAGTCAGAAGCTGAGAGGAGCCAAGTTGACTCAGTCAGCTTGGAGAGGAGTTTGAGCCAGAACAGCTGAGTTGAACCAGCCAGCCAGAGTTCAGAAAGAACTAGGAAGGGTGAGCTTACTCAGCAGTAAGCCTCAGAGATGACAATTCCTTCTCATGAAGAAAACTTACTTTTACAACACACACACACACACACACACACACACACACACACTCACTTCTCACAGGAAGTCAGTGAAATGTATTATCCTTTTACCCATATTGGGTTCTATTTGACCTTCTGAATACTTAGATTAAAAGTCTATTCCAGAGCAACCTCTCCTTGGAAGCTGCCTTGACAGCTGACTGAATCTTTCAGTCACCACCCACCTCCCACCCCTGCCTCCTGCTGAGATGGTAACTGTCAGGGCAGCCCCCTTGGGTTCCTGCCACTTCTTGTTGCAGGAGGTTGCTCTGTAGAATTGCCTGGAACTACAGCTACTTTGCATAAAGCAATAACTATCCCTTTGTTACAGGAAGCCTTTGATATCTTAGGGACTGTTTGTCATAGCAGCATGACTACACTGATGAACACAACTGTCAAAGCAAAGTAACATTGGCCAGGAGGCTTAGAATAAAGCATTTTTAATTTCTTTCACTCCTGGAGGCTGGGCAGTTCAGTTGCTAACAGGAAGCCACCTTTTCACTGTGCCCTCACATGATGCCTCTTCTAAGAGCACCAAATATCCCTGACTACATGCTTACCTGAACCCAGCCATTTGAACCAGAATCCTAGAAGCTGTATCTCAACACCATCACTTTGGAGAGTAGAGCTTCAAGACATGATTCAGTTCATAGCAAACCCTTAGTCTATCTTGATTAACTCATAAAAAAAAGTCCACCCCCGCCCCCAAAAAAACCTTAGCTATTTAAAGATTTTAAAGATTTTTAAAAGCATCTTGGTTGGTACCCATTCTGGGGTTTAGACAAAAAACTGACACCAGTTTTGTCACTGTGAATGTTACTGTCTTTTGACACTTCAGTACTTTCCTGTTAATGACCAGACTGCAAATTCTAGAATTATGCCCAGAGAAGCAGGCCATTGTCTCTTAAGGCTGCTAATGTCTCACACTATTCACTCTCTGGATCTTTCTTTCATTCTCTTACATCTCATTTATGCTCTATTCTGAGAACAGGAAGCCAGGGCACTCACTCTGGCCGTATCACATTGCCAGCTCTTACTTACTACAGTAACCTGGGCTGAGGAAGGTTATCTGCTACGTAGTGCAGCACAGGGGAAAAAAAAAGAGAGCGGTCTTCACCCTTCAGAATAGAGTTGGGCTTGTCCTGGGGAGGTGACAGGGCATCCATATTTCATGTCCTCTTTGGAAGTCTTTCAGACTTCTTCACAGCTTGGCCCAACTGTTACATCTGCAATCTCCTGTTAGAATGAATGAAGAGTAAGAGTTGGGCAATGACTTTACTCGTTTCTATGACCGTTTCCCCAGCTGGGAGTGGAGAGCAGAGGCCAGCATTATTTATCTTTATATATCTCTCTACCTTTTTAATCACCTTCAGCGGTGCCCACAACATTGGCTCTAGGAAGTGTTTGCTAAGCATTTGTTGAGTTGGGGTGAGTTTTCTGTCCCCCGTTTCCCCCTCCCTTTTTGTTTTCTTAGAAATGGAGCCTGTGGAATGCCATCTTTTATCTACATGAATTTTTATTGTGTCTATCCACAGCATCTTTGATCTGTTTGCCAGTCTTTCATCTGAGGCTGTCTAGCACAGCCCTAGTACAGGAAGGCCTTGGCAAATATTCTGTGTTGATAAATGGATAATGAGACACACAGGAGACAAGGAACTTGCCTGCAGCCTCACAGTGGTAAATGGAAGCTGAATTCCTTGTGTATAGCTGAGCTCTCAATCCACGCAGCCCCCTCTCAGAGCATCCCCCAGTTTAGCAAGCATCCCTTTAGCTCCACTGTACAAATAATAATGCTAATGAAGACAGAATTGTGGAACTGATACTGTATGAATTCTTGATGTGGCTGTGTTACTGACAAGAAACTGGACCACCAGCCATAGAAGCAGCCCACTATAGAGAGAACAGGGATGAAAAAGAGCCATCCAGGCACATACACCATTGATAATGAGTCTGCTGCATTGCTTCTGAAAAATAAAAGCAATGTTATTCCGGCTAAGACACTAAATTCTCAAGAACAACAAGAGCTGGAAATTTACCACCTACTAATTGACCTCAGGGTGACTGAAACCATAGCTAAGGTTGGTATTTAAGCATAGGTCTGAATTATTCAAGGAGTCCCCCATCAGTCCCCAAGAAAATGAGTGAACCATGCTCTGGTTAATTCTAAGGTGCTCTGGAATCATAGCTGAAAAAAAAAAAAACAAAACCAAGAAACTAGGAAATCATGTATCTCATGATTAAAAAAAAAAAAAAACTGTAGAAAAGGCAGAATTCCAACATCAGAAAAAAATTGTCAGTGAGGTCCAGTTTTGCTCAATTTCTCATCCTTTAGAACCTACTCAGTGAATGTCCTTTAAAATACAGGCTGATAACTTTGTTTAAATACAGATTAGAAACATTTATTTTTCTTGAATGTGCTCTTCAAGAAAGATTCTCTAATACTGGCAACCCTTATAATCAGAAAAGAACTGTTTTTGACCAAAGTTTTTAGGTGCTAATGTGACATATACCCAATATAATTCTTGAAACATGAATGCTGTACTTTAAAAAGAATCACCACACTATATTGTCTAAGATGTAGTTTTAAATATCAAGCATTAATTATGCTCTATCCCATTGAAGATGAAGGTTCACGATTCTGTAGACTCCAGAGTAGATCACTATTACTTTTGGATCCTAATTTATGATCTTCTTTCCTTCCTTTCTTCCTTCTTTCCTTCCTCCCTCCCTCCCTCCTTTCCTTGCTTCCTTCATTCCTTTTTCGTTCTTTTTCCAAAATGTGTCTGGGGGGAGAAGTATTTTTGTATACATGTACAAATATACACTTGTGCGTGTGCGATTGTATATTTTCATGTGCACTCCATGGATATGTAAGATAACTTCCTAAGTGGCTCTTTAGATTACTTTGGGAAGAGAGTGTTCCATGTTGTGGTCTGGAGTTCTGTATCTCAGCCAGGTTGGCTGGCCAGTGTGCCCTGGGCTTTATATTTCTCTGTCTTTTTATCTCTGTACCCCAGGGCTGGAGTTGTAGGCTCATGAATGTTCAGTTTTTCCATGGAATCTGAGGATCTGAACTCTGGTCCATATACTTCCAATATGCTGTTTACCAATCCTTGGTTCTCTGCTGCATAGTCATAAATCTATCTGACTTCTAAGGAAACATGTACTTCTCCTGCTTCTCCTGCCTAGGACTCTTCCTCTATTCCTTCCCTTCGCTTCCCTTCCCTTCCCTTCCCACCCTCCTTCTTCTTTGCTCCTCTTTTGGTCATGGGACATTAGAACAGATTGCACACCCATCCCCTAGTCTTCCTGCCATTTGAACTTAGAAACTGAGCAAAGCCAGCTCCATGGAATTCTTGAGAGTTCTGCAATGCTATGCTGGTCCTTAGGAGGCACACCGCAGTGTCTGTGTAGAGATGCTTTTTGTAACGTGAGTTCTGAGTGTAAATGTGGTTTGAAAAGAAGATGAAAAGTTTTCAAAATGTGACTTCTGTGACTACACACTGCCTTAGATGTAGTGGAAAAGTATTACTTGTATAGAGAGGCTTGAGAACATTTTCTTTTCTTTTAATTTTTAGTTTTTTTTAATAGTCCAGTCTTAATCCATCCCTCCTACATGCCCCCCCCTGTAGGTTCCTCACTCAATTCTTCTTGCCCCTCCCCCCAAGGCTCAAGAGGATGTCCCTCTCCCTGGTGTCTCAAGTGTCTGGAGGGTTAGGTACATCTTCTCTCTCTGAGGCTAGAGCAGGCTGTCACGCATCACATATGTCAGACTGAGTTTTAAGTCGCCCCTCTACTCCTTCCTCTGCTTCTTGCCTTCATGTTCTTCTTCCTTGGGGTGACTGCCAGCAGAGCGTCTTTTAGAGCCTTGGTGCTGTTTGGCTTCTTCCAAAAACTTGCCCAAACCAAAAGGATGTTCCTCAAACTGAACTGGTCCTCCTCGGCCTCTCTGTCTTTGGTCTGAACTAGCAAAGGACTTCCCGGGAACAAACCAGTTGGTCTTGATCCTGGTTTGGAGGTCATCGCCATCCGTGTCCTTGTCCAGGTTTCGACTGGGTCTGTAGATACTCTGAGCCATACCTTTGCCGCCTCTCCAGGCCTGATCATAAACATTGTCAATTTTGTCTTCTCCACCTGCAAACCCACTGTCCGTACCCTGGGACTGGTTGAAGAGCCTTTGGTCATACTGAACTTCCTTGGAAGGCAGGGGCTTGGGCACACCAAGAGCAATGACTTCACTGATATCTCGGTTTTCATTCCTCTGTAGATTTGACCTCTTGCCAGGAGCTGCCCCTTGGAGTTCTTCCACTTGGATATACATGGCGGGATCTTCCACACCTGCTGTTCCTTTACAGACAGCTTCCGAGGAGGAGAGTGCATCACAGGGACAGGGCTGGGTGGTCTCTGGGGAATCTTCTTATTGATCCTGAACCTTGGAGGCTCCATAGGGTCTCTCTGCATTTCTACGATCCGAACAACCCTCTGTTTAGCTCCCGAATTGAATGCTCCTCCTCGCTGAGATGGAGTGTAGAGGAAACGCTGAGCGGGAGGCAGCTGAGAAGCTGCCGGCATGGGCTTGGCCGCAACAAGCTTCCTTGAAAAGATCTTCTCCAAGGCTCTCCTTGTCCTCTCTGTTGTTGCCTTAATGGTCTCTTCATTGGGCCTTTGCAGTTCCGGGTCCTCTGGATTCATAACCTCCTTTGGAACAAGGTCAGTATATTTGCTATAAATGACCTTGTCTTTGGGATGTCCCTGTCAAGCAATGGCGCCATAGTTGACTTTCCCTTCCTCATCCAGCTGAATGGCCAGAGCATTGGACCCTTTCTTCTGTCGCCTCATATCCAGAGGAAACTGGGGCACGTGGATTTCAGGGAAAGCACCTCCATCTCCGAAATCCTCCAGTGACCGAGGTATCCAGTCCTTCCTGGAGCCATAGGAGGGGGGCTCCCTTCCAGAGGAGTGTTCTTCCAGTCAAGTCTCACTTTCCATAAAGACATATCATTTGGAATGCTTGTACCATGATGCTCCCACAAGGTCTAGGATATGCCACCTTCCCTCCCTCTAGTGAGACACAGACACACGGATTGATGCAAAAGCTAGAGGTTTGTTTTCCCCGACTGTCAGGGTCCACCTCCAATTAGTCCTTCAAGATGACTTCCTAAGTATGTGACCTGAGAGAATAAGGCACATCTTGTCACCTCCATCCCCTGTCTGCTTCTGAGTTCTGTAAGACCCCAAAAACCAAGGGTGCCCTAGCACCCCACGCCCTGGAAGGTGACACCCAAATCACTTGCAAGAAACAGTCTCGATGCAATAACATGAGGGTTTCTTTATTCCAGAATTCTGGGTTCCACGGCCGTACACTGCACAGGGCTAGAGGACTGTGGACCACGAGTGCCAAATTGTGACAGCTTTTATAAGTTTACAACAAAGCCCGAGAATCACAAACCAATCATTTCTTAGCATGGTGCCCACGAAATGCGAGCCAATTGATTTGTACCACTCCATAGTTTTTAGGCCAATCAGTTTAAATTATTGGAACCTGCGCTCAGTGGACCAATTAGTTTCCTATTTTCTTGAATGTCTATAGCTGTGTGAACTCCTGCCTAGGGGTAATGGTGTAAGCAGTTTACAGAAGCAAGATAAGCTTAGCCCTTTTCCTCTTACCTTGTGGGGCCAGGATCACCTATTCAAGGCCTTTCTGCTAGGTCTAAACAAAGGGTGGGCTCTGGAATGTGACCTTTTATCTAGTTTCTAACAAAGCAAGATAGCATTTTAAACTTCTGACTTCTTGGGGTCATTAGAGTTAGGTTGTATTATTTTCTATCCTTTCAAGTTCATTTTCAGGATGAAACGGGATGAGATTCAGATCTGTTCAGATGGCTGCTTCTTTATGCCTCTGGGTTGCCTCTTGCTTCAGACTTGAAAAGTCAGCTCATTCTCTTCTGACCTGTCTCTCCCCTTATTAGAAGTAGGTCAACCCACTTCTTATTTTCCAGGTAGGAAGTGTCTCTTGTCCATCCTGGCCAGAGTAGACCTTACTGTGGTTGGATCACTTGCACGGGGGATACATCATGATGATCAGATCCCAGTTATATCGCTACTCAAAGGAACTTGTTCACCAAGTTGTTCTGGCCTCCCTACCCTGAAGATCTCAGGATACACATACACAGCAAAAAACCCACTGATGCAAAGTTTACCATCATGACCCAAGATACCCTGTTTTTGCTATTTTCTTTTGATGTGATGATAATCCCACCAAAGCAATTAAAGGGGGGGGGGAGTTCATTTGATGCAAATTCTAGGCGCTACAGTATATCACTTAGAGGAAGTCATGGAAACAACTCTAGGAAGCGCCCATGGCATCCACAGTCAGGAGGCAGACACAGTGAGTCTTCAGGAAGTGAGACCAGGCTAGACAGCTGCACCCAATGACTGACTTTCCAGGTGAGGCCCCCATCTAAGAGTTTCACAATCTTCCCACTCAAACTATTTGGTTTTACTGTGTGTGTTTGTGTGTGTGTGTGTGTGTGTGTTAACAGAGTGCCTTATTGGATTATCTTGTGGGAAGAAAGATAGGTTTTGATACATGATAACAGGTATTTGTTTGAGCTTATGTAGACCTTGCCATTAGAAGAACCTGCTTAGGTTGAGCTGGCTCAGACCCCAGGGGATCTCAGAATTGACAATGGCAGGAGTTGAGTCAGTTCCTGTGAAACTACCTGATCTGGGACAGGTATCCATGTCACCACTGGAGAAGACCATTGCAGTCAGTCATATAGCATGAAAATCTGGAATTCTCCATGAGAATGAGGTATCTTGATAGAGTGTTCAGTCAGTGAGCTTCCCTTCCAGGGCATTTCTTCCCACAAAGGTATTTAATCCCAGGTTCATGCTGAGTAAGGAGTATGCATTCATATCCACCATCAGATAAGACAGTTTGGATATTCAGGGACTAACTCTCCATCAAGGATTGGTGGGAGAGGCTTTGTCATAAAGAGTCCCCTGGAGAAGGCCTTCTCTTTCCCAGCCCCTCCAGATACTTGGCTCTCATTCAGAACTAAACCATGTTCTGCCCTGACTTGGCCTCTGCCTTCCCCTTCCTTCCTGGTGAGTAGATTTTCCCAAAGGAAAGCAGGGACCCCGGACCCCTGTTCCCAAGTTCCAGGGATGTCTGGGTACACAGGAGATGGGGAACCACAGCAACCCTCCCAGACTCTGCTGTTTCTCACCCAAGAAAACACAGACTGAGGACTCCCATTACAGACTGTATTCTGAATCCCCTGAGCAGCGCACTGTTGGCAGTCAGGAAACCCAGTATCGAGGCAGACACACAGCCCAGCAGGTTTGCTGGTCCATTGTGGTAGGTTTCATGACAATGATAATATACAAGGGTGACAGAGTAGAAATCAAAGAAGATCCAGCATTAGAAGTGGGCCAGGGTTATCATCCTCTTCAGAATTTGCTGCTAGTGATCTACTTCTGCCAGTCAAGTCCTGACTCCTGAAGATCCCACCACCTCTAAAAACAGTTCTACCCCATACCCAGAGACCAGGCTAATATATAAGTCTGTGGGGATGACATTTGGATCCAAGCCATGACAGAGAGAGTCTCAATGGTAGAACATGGTCCTTTTACCACCATCAGAATCCCACAAGGCTGCACGTGTCTGAGTGTAGAGCAGTGCGTATGATTTTAAGCTGCTGCAGATCAAAGCACCGGAAAGAAAATGATTTTAAAGCTGAGAACACTACACTGGGGTGTGGCTCAAGATGTGGCTCAAGATTAAAGTGCATATCTTGAATTCTCCAAGCTCCAAATCTCCAGTGTTGAAAGATGAGACAAGAAAAAGCCCCTCTGTCCCATTTTTGGAATCACATTAAAATTATTGTTTTTCAAAACCAGAATAACAATATTACCGGTACTTTCCCTCAGAAATTTCTGTGTCTGTTCTAATCCACATAATACTCAAAGGTATGTATTGATAAATGACAAGTGATTAAACAAGGTTTATCAAATTAAAGGAGGTATTCAGAATTATACTGTCAGTTGATGTCAGGCAAGATTTGTTGTATGCAGGATTTTGACTTTACTGGGTTTACCTAAAGTCATCTCCAGTCAGGTAACCTCTTAGAACATGACTATTTTCCATGAAGCTTGGCTTGGCCCAAAACAGCTGCCAGGTAATCCTCCTGCTACATCTTACCCTTCCCCAGTTCAGGTTAGCTTCTGCTTTCCTGTGTCCTGAGGTCACACCCTGGTCTTCCCAATTAAAACATTTGTTTGCCAGGCTTTTGATCAGACCTGTCTCTTGTGGACTTTGTTTATTGAGATTCATGGCAGACGATCTTTGGAGAGTCTTTGTGACCTTGATTCCCATCCCTTATCTTCAGTTGTCTGAGGTCTTGGTTGTTGTCACAGCCTTTCTAACCTCCAGCTTCTTCCTTGCCTGTAGTCATTTTAACTCAAAAACTCTCCAGGCTCCTGTGCTCCACTGTGGAGTAGACTGAATCCTTTACAACACATTTCAGTCTCTAGGGATTCTGGCTGTGAGACAAGTTTCTAGAAATTCAAGATATGTACGCACTGCCACCAAGCCTGTCTGCTGCTCCAATGACACATTTTATTATTTTCTTGTCTTATATTTCTGCCAGGTGTTGGGCTTGTGGTGACCTTGTTATCTCTCTCCATCTGGTGACATTTATACTTTCTTAGCCAAACTTACATTATAATGTCTCCTTTTTGAGTTTTCATGGGCTTAAGTCCACACACGTGGTTCCTATCTGCTTTTATAGACTTCTGGAGTTTTGTTATTAATTTGTAACAGCTTCCGTCTTGAGTCTTTGTAGCTGTTCATACATAAGTGTCTCTCCATTCTGGGTCTTTACTAGAGCAAGGACAATTTCTTCCTTAAGAATTGTAGCCTCTTCCAGGCCTAGTGCAGCACCTTGCTAATAATAGGAACTCAGTGAATGCCTGACAACTTAAATACGTTTTAATAAGGCCGATATCTGACTGTGTGACAAAGGTTATGAAATCATTAAAAGCTGGCTGTTTAAGAACTTAGCGCTAAAATTATTTTTAGAATTTTCTGTCACACTGACAGAATTATAAGCTCAATAAGATATGTTCTTTAAGGGAACTCTTTCTGAAATACCCAAAAGCCTGATGCGAAGGAACTCAGCCACCGTCGCCCTTTTCTAGTGTTACACTCTGCCTGTTTATTTGATGGGTGATTTAAACAGTTTTTGGAGAAACGGAAGAACCCAGGCAAAAGCCATCTGAGTGTTTGCTGTGATCATGGTGTGTAGAGACTTCATAGTCTTCTTTTGTTCTTTACATAGTCACTGAGATAAAATCCACTTGACAAAATTGATTATTAGAAGCCCTAGATAGTATGCACACTTTGCCCTTTGGCAAAGGGCAAATCTCTCTCTCTCTCTCTCTCTCTCTCTCTCTGTCTCTCTCTCTCCCCCCTCTGTATATGTGTTCTCTGTCTGATTTATAAGGCTGTGTTTTAATGACAACCCATAGTATATTCATTTATCATTTTATCATATATATTATCATATACATATATTTATATATCATTATCTAGACTCATATTGTAAGACCCCCCAAAACCGAGGGTGCCCCAGCACCCCACGCCTCAGAAGGCAACACCCAAATCACTCGCAAGAAGCGGTCTCGATGCAATAACATGAGGATTTCTTTATTCCAGAATTCTGAGTTCCACAGCCCTACACCGCGCAGGGTTAGAGGACTGTGGACCACGTGCAACTGAAGTCAGGGGTATTTAAAGGGGGAAAAAATCACAAGACAAGGGGTGAAGGACACAATTTACAAGGCAAGGGGTGGAGGACAAATTATGCATGGAATGGGGAAGTACAGAATGAGGAAGTCAGGCAATAGTTTATGCCTTAAGGAAGGTTAGAGATTATCTGGAGCAAACGTCCTTGGGGCATTGTATAGTTAAACATTGGAACTAGAACAGGGTGGACTATCTTTCTGAAGCTGAAAGCAGAAAAACAAGTTACTCTGTGCTGGGCTAGTTGTTTAGGGGTCTAAAAACATTGAGTTGGTGTCTCTCAATATAGCTATAGTATGAAAATCCCACCTCCCACCAAATAACAAACATCGGAAGCTAGTAAAAGTGTTTCCAGTGGATAATGCTCTAAAATGAATCTATTAAAAAAGGTGGGGGGTGGGGTGGGGTGGAAAGCCTGGCAGTGGTGGCACACACCTTTAATCCCAGCACTTGGAAGGCAGAGGCAGGCAGATTTCTGAGGTTGAGGCCAGCCTGGTCTATAGAGTGAGTTCCAGGACAGCCAGGGCTACACAGAGAAACCCTGTCTCAAAACAACAACAACAACAAAAATAATAAAATAAAATAAATAAATAAAAATTTTAAAAAAAGAAAAGAGAAAAAGAAAGAAAGAAAACAAAAGGTGGGAGAGATGGCTCAGTAGATAAGAATGTTTGCTATGTAACTATGAAGACCTGAGTTTGAATCCCAAGCACCAACATTAAAAATGCCAGGCATAGCTGTGCAGGCCTTTAAGTCTAGCACTGGGGGAATGAAAGGAGTTGGATCTGAGGAGCTTAATGACCAGCCATCTTAGGCAAGATAATGAGTTTCTGGTTTAGCAGGGGAATCTGTCTTAAAGGAACAAGGCAGAGAGCAAGAGAAGAACCCCAGATAGTCCCTGGCTTCTACATGCACACACTCAGGCATACACACTTGCCCACTTATGAACTGAGCATGCACACAACAGTCATCATAATAATGTCATAAAGTGGATTTGTAGCTACTATACAAACATTTTAGAACTTAAGGTCTTTTGTGGCAAACGATGCCATTCCTGAGGCCAAGAGAGGATTATATTTTGGGACCAGGTAACATGACTGCACACCGTAACTTATCTTAGAACTCCATATGGTTGTAGCCTATGGATAAAAAAGACATATGGAGAATTTGAAATCTAATTTTGGATTAATAATGGAAATAATGAAGCTATAGTGAAAGAATAGAAAATACAGCCTAACTCCAGCCTTCTAAGGAGCCCCAAACACTTCACATTCCAGAGTCTGCCCTTTGTTTAGAGCTAGGTAAAAAGGCCTTGAATAGGTGATCCTGGCCCCACAAGGTAACTGGAAATGAACTAAGCTTATATTGCTTCTGTAAACTGCTTATGCCATTACCCCTATCCAGGAGTTCATGCAGCTATAGACTCCAGGAAAATAGGAAACTAATTGGTCCACTGAGTGTGGCTCCAATAATTTAAACTGATTGGCCTAAAAACTATGGAGTGGTACAAATAGATTGGCTCGCATTTCGTGGGCTCTCCATGCTAAGAAATGATTGGTTTGTGATTCTTGGGCTTTGTTGTAAACTTATAAAAGCTGTCGCAATTCGGTACTTGGTGTCCACAGTCCTCTACCCCTGCGTGGTGTACAGCTGTGGAACCCAGAATACTGGAATAAAGAAATCTTCATGTTATTGCATTGAGACTGTTTCTCTCCAGTGTTATGGGTGTCCCCTTCCCAGGTGTGGGGTGCTGGGGCACCCTCGGTTTTGGGGGGGGGGTCTTACAATAGAAAATATGAATAAGCCACCAAAGTAGAATTATAGCAGCAAAGGTGCTTCTTTCTAGTATATTTTTCAAAATAGCACCTACTACATGTCTCTTTCCTCCAGGCACCCAGGTAGGTGCTTCAGTACCACGTCGTAGTTGCAGGGAATAACAACCCTCTCCTGGGCTGGGAGTAAAATTCCTTTCCTCTTTTGAGAGAATACATGGCCAATCCTCTTCTTTCTTTGTCCATGATTCTGAATATGAAGTTTTTTCTGATATCTATATATCATAAAACTTTTTATACAGAAATAGCTTTTTAACTTTTGTGCTATGATTAGAACCTTGATTAGAACCTGATTTTTAAACACAGTTATCTCAATAGATGCAGAAAAGACTTTTGACAAAATTCAGCATGCCTTCAAAATAAAAGTCCAAAAGAGTGTAGTACTGGAAGGAACATGCTTCAGCATAATAAAAGCTATGTATGGAAAACCCTCAGGCAACACCGACCTAAAAGGAGGGAAAAAAAGGAAGCTATCTCATTAAAATCAGGAATGAGACAGCCTCATCTACCACCCCCACCCATTCCTTTTCATCAGAACGCTCAAAGCACTAACTAAAGCTATAAGGCAAGAGAAGGAAATTAAAGGAATACAAATGGGAAAAGAAGTACTCAGATGTGAAACTATAAAAAATAAAATAAAAACTAATGTCAAGCGATGGGTACATTCTAAAAAGGGGGAAGAAAATGAAACTTGTTTCCAATTCCTATGCAATGGAAGCCAGCCACTATGCTGAGAGAAAGCCAGGCAGCCATATGGAGACGCTCTGTAGAGGTATTTGGCCAACAGCTTCTCATAGCTTCTAGCCAGGAACCAGCACCAGTCACCAGACCCGGGAGCAAAGAAACCTTTAGATGGTCCCAGCATGGAACTCTAGTGACAACACTAAACTCTGGCTTTCCCAGGTGTCACGTCCCATCTTTCACCATCTAGCTTATAGACCCCCAGAACCACAAGCATGAGTGAGGGTTGCCCTATGCCATTAATTTGGGGCTTTTGTTAGCATAACTAAGGATAAAGGAAACAATAGCTAACCTTCTGTGAGTGTTGAGCATGGGTTTACTACTGTTCTGATCCTAAATATTTACCATTTTGTGGCTAGAATATTTAAGCTCATTTATTATTAGCTGTAGCCATTGCATTGAGCCTGAGATGATCAGAATGCAAAATTTTCTACCTCAGATACACACTTCCTCTATAGTCCCTGCCTTCAGCTGCAATAGATAATTTTAGATCCCACATCCAAGGAATACCAAGTGATGTTTGTAGCTCTGAGCTTTATTTATTTTGGAGTAGTGTCTGGGCTCACCTATCACAAAAGCAGAATTTTCTAGGTCTTTGAAAGAGTATGCTGAGATAAATATGCATACCTTTAAAAAAAGCTATCTGTTTTACTTAGTCTATGGCCTCTGATAATGTATACTAAATAAATAAATATTTATCTCAGGGCTTCAGAGGTTTCTGATCAGCTGGTCCCATATCTATGATTTACATCTTCTAATTAGGCCCACTCTCCCCAACAATGCTACCAGTTTAAGATTCTAGCCACAGGCGAATCTGGTAAGGCTAAAATGTATTTTAACCCAATGATTTCCTCCAAACAGCTGAGCCTCTAGCACTTGATCCTGTTAGGGGGATCATAGCACTTGTCATCTTCTGGTGGCCTTTTCTGCTGTTTTTTTTTTTTTTCAATCAAGAATACTTTGCATATAGTTGAAAGTTCTTTCATTGTCCAATATGAATTTAAGGATTTTAAAAATTTATCAGAAAAAAATGATATCATGATAGGAATTTCATTAAATGTGTAACTCTCTGACTAGCAGAGAGACACGGGAATGGTAGCAACTCTGCCAGCGCACAGATGCTGCACATCTTTCTGGTCATCTGTGTCACCACAGGTTTCCTTCACCAATAGTCTATCATTTTTATGGTACAACACTCATTGGTTATATCTGCTTCTATGTATCTCATTTTATTTTTGATAATATTGTTGGAAGAATTATTTTCTTAATTTCTTTATTGCATAGTTTCTGTTAGCATGTGGAAGTCATACATAGCCTATAGCTATAGCTATTTCTATAGTTTATAGAAATTTCTGAATGCTTTGTATTTTATCTGTCCTAAAACTTTACTGAATTAGTTTATCAACTTAAATATCCTTTGATGAAGCTTAAAAGAATATTATAAGATCTTGTGCTAGTAATTAGAGATAAGTCCACTTCCTCTCGTCTGCATTGCAAACCTCCTATCTACTTTTTGGCCTACTTGCTCTGGCTAAGACTTGTAGTCTGTTTGCTGAATGAAAGTGAGGGGAGCTGACTTTCTTGTCTGATCTTCAGCCACTGATGAAGAAGTGACTCAGTTTCTTACCCGTGTGACGTCAAGCATGAGCTTAGGGTGCCTGGACTCAATTGTGCCTTATTATTCCTCGTTGATATTGTTTGCTGCAATTTCTTAATGTTCTAAAAAAGATGCTGACTTTTATCAAAACCTTTTTTTCTGCACCCACTAAAATGATCAAGTAATATATTTAAAAGTCCGTCGTTTTTTTTAATGTGCTGTAAAATGTTTATTGATTTAAGTATCTTAAGCCATCCGTGAATCTCAGAAGTAAATAGATTTGTTCGTGGTGTGTGATCTTTTTAATGTGTTGTGGGATTTTGTGTTCTATTTGTTGCTGATTTTTGCATTGAGATGAGTCAGAGAACCATCACATACTTTTCTTGGGGTGTCGTTGTCTGGTTTTTGCATCACAGTCATTCTGGCTTTAATAAAAATGAGCTTGAGAGTGTTCTCTTTTTTCCTCTGTGTTTCTGGACCAATTGAAGAAAGATTGGCAGGGACTCGTCTCTAAGCATTTGGTGGAACTTGCCAGGGAAACCATCTGGTCCCAGGCTTTTCTTTGTTGGGAAATTTTTGACTACTGATTTCATCTCCATACTCATTATCAGTCTGTTCTGACTTTTCATTTCTTCATGATTTATTCTTGTGAGGTTGTGTGTTTCTAGGAGTCAGCTGAGTTCTGGATTAACCAATGTGTTCACGCTCAGCTCTTACCTTTGTATGTCTGATACCTTGCTTCTCTCCCCCCCTTTTTAGGTTGTCTAGCTAAGGGTTTGATAGTTCTCTTTATTGTTTATCCAAAATTTGTTTTATTGACTTTTTCCTATTGTTTTTTTCAATTCTGTATTTTGTTTCTTTCTACTCCTAATCTCTGATCATGCAATCATTATCTCCAGTTTAGGTTTTTCTTGATTTTCTAATCCTTTGAGGTATAAAGTTAGGTGTTTATTTGACACACTTCTTTTGAATGTAGGTTTTTTTTTGTCACTATAATATGTGTTACAGATTGAGTCTACCTTATGCTTGGAGCCAGAAGTGTTTAGGATTTTCAAATAATTCAGAGTTTGGAATATATAATGAGATATCCTGGGCATGGGACCCAAGTCTAAACACAGAATTCATTTCTGTTTCATGTACACAAAAGCTGTGGCTAATTTCATATGGTATTTTTAGTGTAGCTGTGGTTTACTGTGACCTGTCACATAGAGTCAGGTATGGAGTTTTTCACATGTGCCACTACCATGCCGGCATCCAGAAAGTTTCAGAGTTTTGAGCATTTTAGCTTTGGGTTTTCAGACTAAGGATGCTCAACTTGCACCACTTTTCCTACACTGCACAGTGGTTTGCATGTTGTGTTGTCATTTGCATTTGTATCAAGGAACTCCTGACTTCCCCTTCTTTGACCCATTAGTTATTCAAATGTGTGCATCAGGTTTATGTGTGTTTTAATTTCTTCTAGTTTGAGATGTCTAGGTTTCTCTCAGATACTGCATAATAGGCTGATTTCCTTGAGGTAAAGAGTCTTTGTAGAATTTCAATCTATTTAATTTTGTTAAGACCTGTACTTTACAGGTGGTCTGTTTTAACTGATGCTTGACACGCTTTAGAACATGTATTCTCTGCTGTTGGGTTGAATGTTCAGGTGCCTTCAATCTATGGGCATTGTTCAAATTTGTTGTTTTGAATATTTTCTATATAGTTACTCTGTATTGGCTGGTTTTGTGTGTCAACTTGACACAGGTTAGAGTTATCACAAAGAAAGGAGCTTCAGTTGGGGGAAATGCCTCCATGAGATCCAGCTGTGGGGCATTTTCTAGGTTGGTTATCAAGAGGGGAGGGCCCATTGTGGGTGGTGCCATCCCTGGGCTGGTAGTCTTGGGTTCTTTCTGAATAGAACACCAATAGCGTATGCTCTAAGAGCAAGAATTGACAAATGGGACCTCATAAAATTACAAAGTTTCTGTAAGGCAAAGGACACCATCAAGAGGACAAATCGGCAACCAACAAATTGGGAAAAGATCTTCACCAATCCTACATCAGATAGAGGGCTAATATCCAATATATATAAAGAACTCAAAAAGTTAGACTCCAGAAAACCGAACAACCCTATTAAAAATGGGGTACAGAGTTAAACAAGGAATTCTTACCTGAAGAAATTTGGATGGCGGAGAAGCATCTTAAAAAATGCTCAACTTCATTAATCATTAGGGAAATGCAAATCAAAACAACCCTAAGATTTCATCTTACACCAGTCAGAATGGCTAAGATTAAAAATTCAGGAGACAGCAGGTGTTGGAGAGGGTGTGGAGAAAGAGGAACACTCCTCCACTGCTGGCGGGGTTGCAAATTGGTACAACCACTCTGGAAATCAGTCTGGCGGCTCCTCGGAAAACTGGGCACCTCACTTCCAGAAGATCCTGCTATACCACTCCTGGGCATATACCCAGAGGATTCCCCACCATGTAATAAGGATACATGCTCTACTATGTTCATAGCAGCCCTATTTATAATTGCCAGATGCTGGAAAGAACCCAGGTATCCCTCAACAGAAGAGTGGATGCAAAAAATGTGGTATATCTACACAATGGAGTACTATTCATTAGAAACAATGAATTCATGAAATTCTTAGGCAAATGGATGGAGCTAGAGAACATCATACTAAGTGAGGTAACCCAGACTCAAAAGGTGAATCATGGTATGCACTCACTAATAAGTGGTTATTAACCTAGAAAACTGGAATACCCAAAACATAATCCACACACCAAATGAGGTACAAGAAGAAAGGAGGAGTGGCCCCTGGTTCTGGAAAGAGTCAGTGAAACAGTATTTGGCAAAACCAGAACGGGGCAGTGGGAAGGGGTGGGTGGGAGGACAGGGGAAAAGAAGGGGGCTTACGGGACTTTCGGGGAGTAGGGGGCTAGAAAAGGGGAAATCATTTGAAATGTAAATAAATTATATCGAATAAAAAAAAAAGAAAAAAAAAAAAAGAAAGTAAGTTGAGCAAGCCAGGGGAAGCAAGTCAGAAAGTAACATCCCTCCATGGCCTCTGCATCAGTTCCTGCTTCCTGACCTGCTTGAGTTCCAGTCCTGACTTCCTTTGGTGATGGACAGCAATGTAACTGAATGTAAACTGAATGAACCCTTTCCTCCCCAACTTGCTTTTTGGTCATGATGTTTGTGTGGGAATAGAAACCCTGACTTGGTTTCCTTTCAGGGAAACCAAAATTCAGCATGATGTTTGTGTGGGAATAGAAACTATGCTGGTAATTGGTACCAGCATAGTGGGGTATTCCTGTGACAACCTGGCCAAGTTTTGGGGAGAACTGTGGAAGGACTTTGAAACTTTGGGCTAGAAGATCAATTTGGTGTTAAGAGCTCTGTGAGATATTGTATAGGAGCTTGGAAGATAGTGTTGAGAACAGTGCAGAAGATGGAGGCCTGACTTGTGGAATTTCAGAGGGAAGATTAAAGACTCTTATCAGGGCCATTGCTATTTTGATTGTGAAGATTCTGTGGTTTTGGTTAGCTGGGCTGAAGAATTACTGTAATTAACAAGATACCAGAACTACTAAAGCAAAAAGTTTGTATTACTGGGACGATTGATGCTGGTTAGCTGAAGCTAAGAAATTAGTGGTGATTAAGAAGAGGCCAGCATCACTGAGGTGAAATCTTCTGGGAAGTGTTTTCTGAGAACATAAAGGTTGTGCTCCAGAGATAGCCAAGGTTGTACCTTGTGCTGTGGCTGGACTTGGTAATGTGTAAGAGTCACCTGACTAAGACACTGTCTATTGGTCAAGAGAGAAAATGGACATCTTCTGCTGTTGTCATATGACTATTTATTCTTTCTCTGACACCAGTGTTTGTTCTGGCTGTTTGGGTTCTCTGATATTGCAACATATACTACACATACACACATACACACACACACACAAACGTGTGTGTGTGTGTGTACCTGTATATATACCTGTGTATATTACATATAAAGATAATTTACATATATAAATATATCAATTATACATATTTATGTATAATACAATTATATATATAATTGTTCTATATTTATTACATGTTGACCCTTTTATTTCTCTGTAATTTCCTCTTTGTTTCTCTTGGATAGTCCATGTTTTGCTTTATGCCACCAAATCCAACTCTGCTCACTTTTGTAAGCATGCTCTTTTGAGGCATTCATCTTATTTGAGATCATTTAGGCTTTTCCTCAATCCAGGTTTCACTTCCTTTTCTACACATGGGGATTTTCCCAGCCCTCAGTTCTCTGAATAAAGCCTTTGGTCACTTTCCTCTTTTCTTTTTAAGACTCTAAAGACATACATTGAATGGTACCTCATAAGCACCTAAAGTCATCTTTATTATTTTTTCCTTTTTTCTGCTCTCTTTGGATAATTGGAAATGTTCTGTGTTCAACTTGAATAATTATTTCCTCTGCCTACTACAGTCTGCTTTTAAACACTCCTATCATTTTTAAATTCATTTACTGCATTCTCTTTCAAGATTTCTGTTTTGAATGTTTTCTACCTCTGTCCTTTGTCCATCCAATGCTGGTCTCTTATTAATCATGACCAAGATTGCTTTCTTCCAATAAAGTAAAAGCTTTACTTGCACAGATTCCTAATTCAGATGTATCACCATGCAAATAGACCTGATAGTGTTTGCTCCTTCCACCAAAAAGCTTCGCAAACCAACCTCTGTTGTCTTCACTGCTCTTAGTAGTATTTTCTAAGTTCCAACAAAGTATAATAGGCTCTTGACACTCAATGGTTTTTCTAACTCTCCCCAAACCTCCATCTTCTTCCAATACAATTCCAAGACAGAAAAACCATGTGGTCAGGTCCATTACAGCAAGTTCAATCACTGCTATCAATTTCCATTCTAGTTTGCTTTTCTATTATAACAAAGCACTAGCCAATGGTAGCTTTGTGGAGAAAAGGGTTAATTTGGCTTCTGCCTTATCCAGAAAGAAAAGAAAAGGCAGCAACTCAACACAGGTAGGTGTGGATAGAGAGCATGGAGGAAGGCTATTTACTAGCTTATTCCAGGCTTATGTTCACATGTCTTTATTATATAATCCAGGCCTGTTTGCCTGGGGTGGGGTGGTGTGACGGTGTCAGGAGAGCATGAAGACCCAAGTTCAGATCCCCAGCACCCACATAAAAAGCTGAGTGCAGTGGAATGCACACGTAATCCTAGGAGGTGGAGACAGATGCCTAGAGCACGCTGGCCAGCCAGTCTATCTGAATCAGCGAAGGGAAGATGCAGGGAGAAATGGCACCTCACATCGCACAGTAAGAGTGATTCGCTATAACCAAGGCTAACCTCTGGCTTCCACGAGCACTGCATGTGAATGTGTAGTAGGGGAAACTGGGAGAACAAGAAAGGGTAAAGGAGCAAAACAAGAGGAGAAAGGTATATAATTTTCTCATATGAAGGGGTTAGATTTAACTTCACATAGGCACATGCACACTCACACACTCACTTGTATTCCACACTCTCACATACTCAGGCACACTCACAGGCACTCACACACAGAGATTCTCTCTGTCACACACACAGATACACTCACACATTCACTTTTACCCCCACACTCACGCACTCAGACACACATACGCACTCATACACAGAGACACACACATACTCTCCCCCCCACCCCCACACTACACAAAAGCAGAAGGCAAACTTGGCTGGCAGGAGGTAGGGGCCAGCAGAGGGCAGGCAAGGGCAAGGGTAGCTGGTGGAGAGCAATCATGAGCAAACTACAATGATTTATCTGCACGAAACATGTTTGAAAAATGATGAAAGCCATCATTTCATGCTAATTAAAATTAATATGATAATGAAGGACCACACAAAGAGTGTGTATCAATGTGTATAAATGTAACAGTGAGCTTGAGGCACAGTAGAAAAGCCAGTGGTCATTAGAAATGGTTCAGCATATTAGGGAAAAAAGAAAAAGTCAAATTGACTGAGAGGAAGAATGATACAAATGCTGTGGTGTCAGGTGACCAGCACAGCTAGGCTACCCGGGAGCCATATCTTAACTCACAGTTGATGAGAATCCATTTGATGGTTTCAAGCATGGACTTGCTTGATTTGATTGGTACCTTTAAAAGATGAGGATATACAGTGTGAACAGTGGGATGATGGACTTAAGCGAATCCAGAAACTTATTTAGAATCCATTGCAAAAACCAAGAAAGGGAATAATTAATAGTGATTCGGGATAGAGTGATAGTCACCATCAGACAGAAACAGGCAGATATTAGATAATTTTAGGTAGCAGAGCCTCCTGCTGTATTAACACGAGGGAGTAAGGAGTGGGTGGAGCCCTGGTTATGAGGGAGTGACGAGTGAACGTCTGATTCCCACGGAAGCACTGTGGAAAGGGCGGTGCTAACAAAGATGGCGACGGCTGAGTGCCTGTTAGAGGACATGACAAGAATATCCTTTGTTGTCACTGTGACATACTAGACAGAAACAAGATAGGAAAGATTCCTTTTGGTTCATGATTCCAGGAAGTTCAGTCCATGGTTGCTTGGCCCCGGGAGGAGGGAATGCATGATGTGTAAGTGCTTCTTACAGGAAGCAGAGATGGAGAAGGGCCTCTCAGACCCAACAGATCCTTCAAGGACACACCCCTAGATAGCTATACACTCCAGCTAGCCTCCACCCCTCAAATATTCAAAACAAGAACCAGTGGGAGACATTTTATACTGACATCATAACGGTCAAATACACACAGTCATTAAAGGCATGCCATCAGATACCACATGAGTACACCGTGAAAATTGCTGCAATTAGCTAACTGTAGATACATGTGCTAGCGCACTCATTAAGGGATATGAAGAGGTTAAGGAAGATTGAAAAATGTACCCAAGGGTGTTCGGTTAAGAGGATCCACTATTAGATATCAGGTTGTCTAGCTGAAACCACTCCCCCCCTCCCCCTACACACACACATTTAAATGGTCTGTGTTTGTCCTGTAGGTTTTCACCCTGGATTTGCTGCTCCCAGCTGTTCTATTAATGAATGAAACACTCTGTAATTAGGATGGAGTGAGTTATTAATCAGCTGTGTTCAATTAAACTCCCCAAAATTGGCTCTACACAAATTAATAATTGATTCCACGTAAGGTCTTTGTGGGCAAAGAAGAAGCAGACTCTGCCATCAAGGGATTGTTATACATAAGACAACTGAACAGGAAAGAAATGTTGCAAGGGGGAGGGGGAGGGGAAGGGAGAGGGGAAGAGGGAGGGAGAAGAAGAGGGAGAGGGAAAAGGAGAGGGAGAGGGAGAGGGAGAGGGAGAGGGAGAGAGAGAGGGAGAGAGAGTGGGAGAGGGAGAGAGGGCCCCTGACAGGAGTCGTCTGCCAGGCAGATGGGTTTGAACTGGTTGCTGAAGGATGGACCAGAGGTTGTAGGGGGAAAAGTACTGCAAACTAAAGGTTCAGCCTGGCAGAAGGCAAAAGGTGAGGGGTGGCCAGTGTGTGGGAGAGCAACAAGAGACCCTGAAGACAGCCATGCGCTGTGTGTGCTGCTGCTGTGTGGGCAGCCTAGCTGGCCTTTTCTAACCTGTTGTTTTCTTTTCCACCATATGGTGGTCAAATCATCTTTCTAAAAGGCTCATCATAAGATCGAAAAGCCAATGAATTTGTAGTTCTGAATATGGTTTCTAGCTCATAGAGAGTATCATGTGTTACCCATGGATGGTCATGGGGGAAAAGGAAGTCAAAATGTTGGAATCGAGGTTTTGAGTGCATGCTAAAGAGTTTTCCCCTTTACACTGGAGGCTGCAGAGATCTGCCAAAGGTTTTTAAACATCAAAATGATCTGGAAAGAAATTTCAAAGATAAATCTATTTTACTCAGAAAAACAGCAAAGCAGGTGACCAGTTTAAAGGCTGTCACTTTTCCTCAGGTTGAAAACTTTCCCAAGATTTTAAAAACGTAATTTGCTCTATATTTTCATTAATTCATTTTACATAAATCAAATGAGTCAAAGAGTGATTTATCGTGGTGCCTAAGGAAGTGGATAGATGCTTCCAATGAGGGAAATGTCTTCAGTTTTCTTGAACACTTCCACGGTGGGATTTGTGTAATGGAGAAAATAGCACACTCAACTTCATGAACTCATCAAATAAGACAAATACATGTGCAGAAATTTTTTTTGTGAACAATATCTTTCAAATTTCTGGCAAAGGTTTCTTAGCCAACTAATTTTGCTTTGGAATATGTAGATAACAACTCTTCATTTCCACAACAGTATTAAGATGTTGGGAATCTAATTTGTAAGGTGAAGTCACAAATCACTGACTAAAATCATTCTGGCTCTTTTATAGCTTTTATGAATTGGTGGTGTCTCTAGAGCAGTGACTTCCCAGCAATTTGCTATCTTAAGTTCATGTTAAAAATTTATTACTTAATATCTTTTTTCTTTTAAACACTTTTCTCTTCACTTATCACTGTGGAATGGTATAAAGGTGTTTAGTTTGTCCCTGCCACAGTTATTGAGGCACTGGTGCACAGATGTGTGCTATTGGGAGATGGAGGAGCTTTTGCAAGGTGGAGTCTCTTGGGAGGTCAGCATGTCAGGAGTCCCCTTGAGGGGACCATTGGACTTTAGGCCCATTTCATGCTCTCTTGTTTTCAGGCCGGGAGGTGAGTTGTTCTGATTCACTGTCTACTAGCTTCATTGCCATCTGGTGCTCTACCCAAAAGCCTGAAAACCTCCTGTCTAACTGATCATGAATTAGAACCTCTAAATGCAAGCACGATGATAGCTGTTTTCCTTATGAGTCGAGCATCTTATCCAGATAGAAAGACTAATGCAGAGGTCATTAGGCCATTGTAGCTATAACTCAGTGGAGCCTGTGAACTCAACTGGAGCCTGTGGTCACTCATGCCCTGGGTGCTCCTCATGCAACTCCTTGGGTTCTAACAGGAAGGTTCTTATAAAATAACCATTCACTGTTCTATCTGTTGGTGCTCTCAGTCTAAGTAATGCCTTGCTTGTTCATGTCGACGGCTACCACCTGCCACGATGATGAAGCTGGGAACTTGCCCTCTATCAGAATCACACTCTTAACCCCTAACTAGGAGCTAAATAAACCTTTTCTCATGAGAGATCACAGGCATTGCATTATAATAACGCAAAACTAATATATCTGCTCTGCTGTTATTGCAGTAAGTTAATAGCCTCCACTTCATCACCCTGAGTCTGTACATCTGATCATAAAACAATTGACATATCAATATGGGGTTTTGGATCTATATTTTCTGTCCCTTTCTAGAATGTTTTGCCACCAGTGTAGAAAAATTTAGCTCAGATGAAACTTCTTTAAATCTTGATGAGGGTCTCCAGCAGCGGTTCTACATGTGGTGGCTTGCACAAAACGAAGCAGGGCAACTTCTGCTCTAGCTTTTCTGAGGCTGTCCTTGTCGGGGACTAAGGATGCTGATGGCCATGACATCCCTCAGGTACGTTTAGAAGCACTAAACGTGTACGTCCTCGCTTAAAAGTTTTGTTTTTTCATCGTGAGGCATGGCTCAAAGTGATGAGTTTGTTCTAGTCCACATCTGTGGTGTGCTGGTAAATGTTACCAGCAGTGCAAGAGGGCCAGGAGAGAGAGAGAGAGAGAGAGAGAGAGAATGCTAGATTGTTGTGCTCACTGAGTAATTATTAGTGTTAGCACTTAAATAAATGTTCAGCATCCTTAGTTATCAGGGAAATACAGATCAAAACAACTCTGAGATTCTACCTCACACCAGTCAGAATGGCTAACATCAAAAACTCAGGTGAGAGTAGATGCTGGTGAGGATGTGGAGAAAGAGGAACATTCCTCTATTACTAGTGGGATTGCAAACTGATACAACCACTCTGAAAATCAATCTGGGGGTTCCTCAGAAAATTGGAAATAGATCTACCTGAAGACCCAGCTATACCACTCCTAGGCATATACCTAAAAGATGCCCCACCATGCCACAAGGACACATGCCCCACTATGTCCATAGCAGCCAGAAGCTGGAAATAACCAGATATCCCTCAACTGAGGAATGGATACAGAAAATGTGATTCATTTACACAATGGAATACTATTCAGCTATTAAAAAATATAGATTTCATGAATTTTTCAAGCAAATGGATTCATGAAATCTTTGCTTTTTGGTTTTTTCGAGACAGGGTTTCTCTGTGTAGCCCTGGCTGTCCTGGAACTCACTCTGTAGACCAGGCTGGCCTTGAACTCAGAAATCCGCCTGCCTCTGCCTCCCAGAGTGCTGGGATTACAGGCATGCGCCCACCACCACCCGGCTCGTTGGCTCATTTCTAAAACACTGTTGGAGAGTGATCTGGACTGAGTGATTACCCAGCCTCATTTCCCTGGGTTGCCTGTGCTGCTGTAGGTCTCTACCTTTCTAGATGATGCAGGGCAGATGGGGGAAGAAGGGAGGGGTGACAGTGATCAGAGCTGCAGACCTCAGGGACATCCCATGCCGCTCGGAAGAAGGCCAAAAGGTTCCACAGTTGGGAAGCTCGGGGACAGTGCTCAGCCACATCCATGCTCTTAATGGTGAGACAGTTAAGAACACCGGACCCAGGGCCCCAGGGCCCAGCCTTTCATCTATTCTCCTTGTTGATCTGAACCGAGAACAGTTCCAGGAGGCAGCGAGTGTGGTTCAGGTCAGAGAAAGCATGCAGGGAAGGTCATTTGCTTACAAGACCTTTCAGTAGAATCCCATTAATAATTTCCTCCTAAGGAAGTCTGGGAGCTGAATCAGCTTGCGGGTTCCTCTTAAAACACAGGCTCTGTCCACTGCATTGCTAGTGAGAGGCCCACTGGAAATACTTCTCTTTGTTTCTAAGGAGTAGTCTGAAGGAAGGCTCAGAATCTTTTCATCTGTGACCAGCAGCATGTCTAAGGGCGTGGCTTTCTTCAGTGCCATCACCTCGCCTAATCACTTTCTAAATTCCACCCGTGACTTGGTGGTCCCCGCAGTATTTGAGCGTGTGCACAAAGCACTCTGATCATCCGAGCTGCATCTATCTCCAGATAAAATTAGGATGTTCTTTTATTGTTGTTAAATGAACAATGAAGATGAGAATCTGGTGAGGGAAATTGTTACCTTTCCCCCAGAAACATAAATACAACTTTTGAATCCCATTTCAGAGAAGTATAAACTCTGGTCTATGTCACTGATAAAAGGTCATTGAACTAAAGGCAATTCTGAGTTTACTTGCAAAAGCTTGCCACTTGCATATTGGGTCTATGTGACTAAACATACATCAAGCATGTGGCTTTTTCTCTGGGATTTGTGTTTTATAAACTCAAAATATATATTTTTAAATATTCTTTGTAGAGGAGTCTCTGTTTAATGAACTATAGAACATTTACTCCGGATCCCATTCTGGCTGTCAGAGAACATGACCATTGTCATCTATACAGATTCCCAGACGCTTGGACTTAGAAAGCCTGTGCTGACCTCTCTCTCTTCCTGATGTCTATGTCATCTGTGATTGATCTCCTTCCCTGGCAGGGGTCGTTGACCATCCACTTACAGAATAATAAGTAAGAGTTTAGAAAAATCCAGACAATTGTTTGTTAGTTTGGGTGGGGTGCTTGGAAATATCTCTGGAACCAAAGCATGTTTAAGCTTTTGAACAATAAAGAAGGCTGCTATGAGCACATATCCAAATATTGTTTTCTTTTTTCCTAAATCATGTACTCACTGAGAGGTCTAAGAACAACTAGCTAACACGTGTAAGTAACAGATGCAAACAGACCAGCAGTTGGAAATGTGCTAAACACTTGTACAATAATCTGATCCGTACACAGAGGGGAGGTAAGGCATAAAAATCAAGGGTCCATTTTGTGGGTGTGCAAGTGTGCCATCTGCTGGCCATATTGGGGAAAAGCACAGAGACTTGTTACAACACCCATTCTTTCTTTACCCGAAAGTATTTGTCATTCATCTTCTATGTGCCATATACAATCAAGTGTGATACTGATGTCTGATGCATTTTTGTGTGTTCAAGATGTTGCACCAAAATATAGTATATAAAGAACAAAAATGACAGAAAATTACAAAACAATTATATTTTTAAAAGAATTTTTGATACTTACTTGAACCAATTAAATGAGCTTAATGTGCTCATTGATATAAGGTATTTTAGAACTGGGGAGCAATGAATAATTTTTTTTACTTTAGCACATTTATTTTAGAAAAAACCCTGAAGCTTCAAGACATTAACAATGTAAGAAAAACTGGAGAAAAAGGATAGTAAAAAAAAAAAATTGAGATTCATTTCTAGTGCATTTGTTAGATGTGTGTGTATTTTGTCTTTATTTGTTTTTGTTATGAGCAGTGGTCACCAATTTGATGTAGAAGGGCTCATTTATACTACTTATGTAATTATTCAAATTAATTCTCATAGAAGGTAAAGGCTGAGAATACCAGACAGTGAACTGAAGGACAAACATGCAGATCTTAGACCTTTGGATCTTGGGAAAGGGGATCCTAGACCTCCGCAGGATTTAAGAGTAAGAGTCCTGGTTAGAACCTGATACAGTTCAGAAGACCACAGACACAAGAGGGTTGTGGCATGCCAGGCGTGGCTGAAGAGGCAGTAGATAAAATGCCCGATCCTGACAGACCCGAGCATTAGCAGGGAAACTGCAGAGTCACCTCATGTGGGGATGCTTGTTCTGTTTTCATGAGTCATGAGTACTCAGGCATTGGGGGAGAGGAAGGGCAGCTTTTGCACCATCGCAGGATTTCCCCAGCAATGGTGAGGCTCCAGAGAGCCCACCCCAGCAGGAATGGTGCGGATGAGTTTGTCTGGGGAGTCACCCTCGGGAAGACTGCATGGCTGTTTTAACTAGAGCGGTCAGGCAGCGTCTACGCTTTTTCCCATGATGCCTAGGGAGGCTCAACCCCCCCTTTGAAGACCCTTTTATTTCAAGTCCCTGGTCATGCCAGATGACCATCCTAGATACTGAACTGTGTTCAGGAGGAAGGCTTTTCTCTCAGACCTTGCCATTTCCACTCATTTTAAATCAAATTAAGATGATTTTGATGATCTACATCTATGTCAAATAAGTAGTCAGAGAATAGCTAAATTTCAAGATTCAATCATAGGATCTATGACCTAATGTCTTCCTGCTATGTTTTGGGTGCACTGATTTTGTCTTGTTCGCCATAATTGTAAATATTACAGCCACCTAGCCACCATGATCCAGGGCTTCCCTAATAAGCCAAGATTGGAGATCATCAGGCAGAATTTATTGACATTATTTTACTGATAATGCTAAGTACAGGTTGTCTGTTTCAGGTTCACGTATCAAGTGAGAGAGGGAGCACTGTGGGCTACATATTCTTTGACAAGAGCTGTAATAATGAAGAGTACAGGGAAGAGCTGTTAAAATTGAATTATGCTATTCAGGCAGTAATTACGGTGTTTACATGAGGACAAGCATCAGGAATGGCCAGGTGACATTTAATGAACACTGGTTGAGAAATCAGATCATAATATAATAGTTTCATCAAACTGTAAAGACAAACTTCAAGGGAAGCAAAGGAGTTTCTTTGTGTGCTATATGCACGTGTGCTCATGCGTGTACAGGTTTGTTTGATCATGCGTGTACTGATGGAGGCCAGAGCCCAATACTGAGTATCTTCTTCTATCATTTCTAATCCTAGTTTTTCAGATAGGGTCTCTCACTGCCTTGGAGATTCCTGTTCCAGTATTCTAAAACCCAGGGTCTGCTTGTCTTCACATGTAGAAGAAGAGAACCAACTCCCACAACATGTCCCCTGACCTCCACAAATGCACCATGAGACACACGAGCACACACACACACACACACACACACACACACACACACACACACATACACACACACAGAGAGAGAGAGAGAGAGCAATAAAGAATTAAAATGTAATTTAAATTTCTTTTGTATAGGTGTATATCTGGGTCTTTAGAATAAGATTGAAAAGAAACCAAACCTACCCTTTCTGCATCAAGGTTTCCAAATAAACACGTGATTTCAGAGAACCCTTAAGTCAACAGTCCCTCTGTATGCAAACACTGGGGAATCCTGTGCAGAGGAGGAAAGGACCGTGGAAGCCTGCCTTCCTCTGTGAACAGCTCACAGCTTTATTGAAAGCACAAGACTCCATGTACGTGAAGGAACGAACTCCAGTGGTTCACAAAGCACAGAGCCGGAGCAGCACCTGCCGTGGCCGGCTGGGGAGGCTAAGGTAATCAGAGACGGGGTAAACTTAGGCTTTCCCCTGAAGACAAGCTTTGTCATGGCTGAAGCCACAGAAACTTCGACACTTTTTTTCTCTGCACAGTCATAAGAAGCCTGTGGTACATTTGGGTATCTCAGGGCCCTCAGCTCAGCATCAGAAGGGTCACAGAACTTCACGAGTAATCTCACCTCTCTGGCAGGAACCAATCCAATTTGCTGCCTCTCTTTTTCAATATAGCCCCAGCTTTGGAGGTTTCCTTTGGCTTGTGTGCCTATGCCATTACTGCTTGCAGTACCAGACAAAGGAAGCAGGGCCCATAGAGTGATCCGGATCAGGGAAGAAAGGAGTTAGGTAGACGGTAATATGCTCACTAGCCAAGAATGAACGCCTGACTTCAGATCCCCAGATCCCAAGTAAAAGTGAGAGGTATACATCTGGAGAGCCAGGCAAAAGGAGAAGCATGGATTCTGGGCCAAAGCAGCAAATTCAAGGCTCAGTGGGAGACACTGCTTCAAAATTAAAGTGAAAAGCATTATGAAGACACCAGAAATCAGCCTCTAGTCTTTGTGTGTCCATGTACAGGTGAGGACATACCCACTCAAACACATACACACATCTGCATATCGTATACACATGCAGAGGGAGGGAGGGAAGGAGAGAGAGACAGAGAGACAAAGAGAGCAGTGAGAGAGAGCGGGGGGAGGGAGGGAGAGAGGAGAATGAAAATGGACTGAGTCACACGAAGACTCAGGTGTCCCTCAATCTCACCAACCAACCTGGCTCTGGTTTCTCTGCTCCATAACACAGCCACCTCAGTGTTCGAGGTGACCTGTCAATAACCCCTGATGACTTTGTAGATGACAGAACAGACCCAAGGCAGCTTGGTTCTAAGCCAGCTCCCACTTCCTGCCTAAGCCTGGCTCCATTTCTCTCCCTTGGCTGGCTCTCAGAGTTTGCTCAACATATATCCTCAAGAGAGTGTTCGGCTGGCTGTCATGATCGCCTTTGATTATTTACCAGTGCTCGCTGTGAACACAACTTGGTGCACAGCAATAGCTATCTTCCCATTCTGACTAGGTCTTGAAAGACAGGCACCTATACAATTCCATGTGAACAGTGTCTTCATTTAGGGAGAAGAGCCAGATGGTAGTGGACTTCCCTAAATCTCTCTATGCCCCACAGAGAGGAATTTAACAGACACCCCCCCCCCCTCTGAAAAGCTAGATGATTGCATAGCTGTAGCTGACAAACATTTCTGCAGTATCCAACTAACACACAAATAACTGAGAGCTTATCTGTAGGGTGTCAGGTGTGCTCCTAAGTGGCGTCCATAGGTTATGTTTCAAGTTTTAATGCCTGCAAGGGAGAAAATGTTCATTCCACTTAAGGAAGAAGTTAGCTCACATTGCCTGAGGTCGTGTGATGAACAGATCGTGGTTCAAAGTCTGAACGCTTGATGTCAAAGCTGATGATCTTTGCCAAACATCTTCCTATCTCCCATTTGTTCTCCATTGATATTTCTCAGGCATTTGCTTACTTGGATATTTATAACTTCACTACTGTAAAATATATTTTCTTTACTGTTGATTGCTTGCTGAGGCAAACTGTTCTAATAGACAAAAGCAAAATATGTATTCTCCTGACTACATTTATAAATATTTATAACAAGAGTGCCTCCTCGCAGTGCTTTTCTTCTGTGTAATTGATAAATTACATATTAAAGGGATGTGAAATCAGAAATATTTTTCAATCAAACTCTATTTCCCAACATGAACCTGGTTATCATCTTGATGCACTTTAAGTGTTTGGATAAAAGAATTTTCCATTCGGAGTCTCCCTTTGAAAGATTCATGCTCCACATCCTCAACTCTCAATTTCTGTCTCCCAGATGGAATTGGAAGTAATGATCACAGAAAACATATTTTAGCACTGTGAGATATTTGAAAAAAACACAGCTCCACCGATCTTGTTGAGATCAGTAGCACTGCCAGTCAGCATGGACGTCTCTCCCTCGTCGCCTCTCATGCCACTCGCGATGATTTGCATCTGGGCACATAAACGGAAGCGGAGTGACCTATTTTGTTATCATGCAGCATCTACAAACCATAGTAGCAACCGTGTTCCTCTGACAAGGCTGACAAGCAAGGGCATCTTTAGCCTAAGTTCCAGAAGGATTATAGTGAGCACAGCCTCACCATATATATAGTACAAGCTTTGCCTTGAGACACCAACACTTAGGGACTTCCGCTACCATAACATAACCTAGAATATACT
This sequence comes from Apodemus sylvaticus, assembly GCF_947179515.1. Taxonomy (NCBI): domain Eukaryota; kingdom Metazoa; phylum Chordata; class Mammalia; order Rodentia; family Muridae; genus Apodemus; species Apodemus sylvaticus. The sequence continues at coordinate 74,053,552 of NC_067483.1, read as the reverse complement.
CACTGATAAACTAGTATGGTAGATGCTTATATTCTGTTTTATTTCTTTCATAGTTTACCTGTATAAGTAGTTTTTATGTGGATGTCATTATAATATGTAGATACAACTTTCTGTGTTAAACTTTTCAAAATATGCTACAAATATTCTTTTAGTTTTCTCAGACGGTATGTTTATTATTTTACTGATTGTATAATGCCTTGTCAGATCAACTTAGAATTATGTAGTATTGGGTGGATGGAAGAACAGGGGGACGGAAGAGGGCTTATGGGACTTGCATGGAGTGGGGACCCAGAAAAGGGGAAATCATTTGAAATGTAAATAAAAGATATATCAATAAAAAATGGAAAAAAAGGAAAAAAAGAATTATGTAGTATTAATTTAGTTGTTTTTATTTCTTGTTACAAATTATGGAACTCTAAGTGTTTCTAGACATATACAGCTTAATTCTCTTTTAAAAATGATTTTGAGGGAAAAAATAAGATAATTTTCTTTTTTTTATTTATAGTTCTGTAGTCAAGTATTTTACAGCTAAACTCACAGAGCCTTTTCTGGATATTTGTACAAGAATTTTAGTGATAACAAAATGGAAATAGTTCTGTTTCCTCTCATTTTGGCACACTTTCAGAACATGAGACTAAACTGTCCTGAGACAGACTGTCAGAATAGTCTTTTCAAAAAACCCAGACATGGATTACAGAAAAAAGTATACTACTTGATCCAAAGTTGGTTGTATACATCTATAATATCTATACCCTAGGGTTGTATACATCTATAATATCTATACCCTAGAGTTGTATACATCTATAATATCTATACCCTAGGGTTGTATACATCTATAATATCTATACCCTAGGGTTGTATACATCTATAATATCTATATCCTAGGGTTGTATACATCTATAATATTTATACCCTAGGGTTGTATACATCTATAATATTTATACCCTAGGGCAGAAAGAATAAAGCTGGAGGATAGTCTGGACTACATAGCATGTTCCAGGCCAGCCTAGGCTCCACAGTGAGGTCCTGCTTAAAAATTTATATTTGATTATACAATTTTGTATCTACTATAAAATGTTTAAAGTTACAGAAACTAGTGTCCCAAAGATAAGAGGATCACTTCCACTGAGACCAAACTAGCAGTGTTTTGCCCTCTCACTGAACCAGAGAATATTTCTTCAGTTGACAATAAACATGTTTACACAACATTAATCCTTAGGGAAGCCAGGCTGGTCACCCTTCCGGAGAACACAATAACTCTGCCTTCCCCATTTTGCATTGATCATTTGGATGAATAAAGCAATTTCATTTCTTCTAATGCATAGGCTGTAGATCTAAAGTTGCTGTCTGTTTTTATACTCCTAGTTTTTCATATTTGTCTAACACTGCTTTCTGAGGCACTCAGTGATTTGTAGCTATTACTCCATAAATACTTCGTAGAATGATTTATGATTTTTATAGTCAGCCATCCATGCACACGTCTGTAATGTGCAGAGACCCCAGCTGTGATCCGATTACCGCTGCTGAGCTCTCTTTACTTCTCTCCCTTGCTGTCTTAGCCCATGCCTCAGCTGGATTTCTCCCTTCCATTTCGGTGACCAAGAAACAAAAGCAACAACCCGAAGATAAAGGTAAGGTCTGCACAAAGATTGGGGGCGGGGTGGGGTGATTTATGAATGCCAAGCACAGGCAAGACCCTTAGTGACACTGTGACCTTGGCTTGGTTATTAGCTCTTTCCAACACCACACCTCACTGGTAAGATTCAAGTAGTCACCTTCTAGTTTTCCGTTCTCAAAGCATGGTTGTGCCCTGTGAATAATACTTGGTAGTTACTATACTTGGTAACTGCCACATAGAGAACCACAGGTGTGTGGACAGACCTGAAAAGAGGGATCCTCAAATGAGGGCTCGCTTCCAGATTGGCGTGACTCTGGGATATTTTCTTGATGGCTAATTGATGTAGGAGGGGTAGTTTGCTGTTGGCAGCGCTGTGCCTGGCTGTATAAGGAAGATGGCCCAGCAGACCAAGGAAGGAACGGGTGAGCAGCACCTCCGCCCCACCTCCATGATCTCTGCTTCAGTTCTTGCCCCCAGCTGCCTGCCTTTGATGATGGAATGCAATCTGTAAGTCAAATAAGCCTCTTCCTCACTGAAGTTCCTTTTTGGTCAGTGTTACATCACAGAAACAGAAACCAAACAAAAATAGCATCAATCTGATAAAAATATAATTGATAACATCATTAAATCCTGTATTTCAAGAGACACTAAAAGGATTTTAAGGTAATTTTTCTAAGTGAGAAACTGTATTCTTGATTATAAGAGGATGCTGAAATAACTATTGTTTTGAGAAATAAAAGACAGTTTGGGGTGAAAAGAATTTTTCATAGATAAAGGCCCCCATTACAATGTAATGTTCTAGCAGATCAGTTGCTGCCGTCAGCTACAAGGTCTGGCATTTATCCACTGTCAGGCTGGAGTTCAAATCTAGGATTATTTTATTGTAACCTGATGATAAATTATAGTGTTTTCCCACATCTGTTCCACAGATAAAATGAATGCACCAATACCTGTCTGAAAATATTCTATAAGGGGTCAGCAAGCTGTCTCGGTGGGTAAGAGTGCTTGCTGTGTGCCCTGACAACCTGGCACTGTAAGCTGCAAGATGAGAAGCCATTTGGTTTGGGGCCAATGCATCAGTTGCTGTGTTGTAAACAGATTTCAGGAGGAACAAATGCTTGCAGGAACTTACAGGACACTGCATGAACCCAAAGGAGAGAAGACAGGGCCCTTGGGGTGGTGGCACGTGTGCACAGGAAAGTCATTAGAGATGTAGACATTTTCAATAATCTCGGTTCCAAAAGGAGCAGAGATTAGGTGGTGAGTTGATGAGAGACAAAGAGATGTCAACAGACTCTGTGTGTGTGTGTGTGTGTGTGTGAGAGAGAGAGAGAGAGAGAGAGAGAGTTTATGTGTTGTGTGAGGTATGAGTGTGTATATGAGTTTGTGTATGAGGTGTGTGTGTGTGTATGTGTATTACTGTGTGCATGTGTTTGTGTGTGTAGACTATGTATGAGTTTGTGTGTCTGTGTAAGGTATGAGTGTGTGTATGTGTGATTGTGTGTGTGTGTAAAATGACACATGGGTAGTTATGTGTCATGGCACACAGACGGACATTAGAGGACAACCTTGTGGGGTTGGTCCTCTCCTCCCATCTTTGTGTGGGTCCCGGGCACTGAGCCCAGGCCATCAGACTTGTCCAGTAAATGCTTTATCCTCTGAGTCACCTCACCACTCCTGAGATTTGTTTTTGATGAGAAAAATAAGTACTTTTATCTATTGGGAATCATTTAGGAGAGAGTAGACATTTGGGTGTGGGTTTGTTTAAGTAGTGAGTGATAGTTCTTTTTTATTATTATTAAATTTATTATTTGTTTATTCCCTTTAGAACCCAACATCAGTCCTTTTGCTCCTCTCAGTACCCCCCATGCAAGTCCTCCCCACATTTCCCCTTCCCCTTCTTTTAAGAAGGGAAACGCCTCTTGGGGTGTCAGTGCCCTAACTCCCACCATGATTGTTCTGTATTTTATGACTATCCACTTATCCACTTATAAATGAGTACAAACCATGCATGCCATTTTGGGCCTAGGATACCTCACTCAGGATAATATTTTCTAGTTCTATCCATTTGCCTGAAATGTCCTTGTTTTCAATGGCTGAGTAGTATTCCATTGTGTAGATAAAACACATTTTCTGTATCCATTCCTCAGTTAAGAGATATCGAGGTTGTTTCCAGTTTCTGGCTATTAAAATAAAGATGCTATGAACATAGTTGAGCAAATGTGAGGTAGTGGAGCATCTTTTGGGCATATGCCCGGGAATGGTATTGAGGGTCTTGAGGTAGCACCATTCCCAGTTTTTTGAGAAACCACCAGATTGACTTCCACAGAGATTGTAGACGTTCACACTCCCACTAGCAATGGAGGAGTGTTCCCCTCTCCACATCCTCACCAGCACGTGCTGTCCTTTTAGTTTTTGATCTTGACCATTCTGATGGGTGTAAGGTGGGATCTCAGAGACCTTTTGATTTGCATTTCCCTGATAACTAAGGACTTTGAACATTTCTTTAAGTGCTTCTCGGACATTCTAGATTCCTCTGCTAAGAATTCTGTTTAGATCTGTACCTCATTTTTCAATTGGGTTATTTGGATTGTCAGTATCTAACTTCCAGAATTCTTTATATATTTGGGATATTAGCTCTCTGTAAGATGCAGGGTTAATGAAGAAGATTTTCCCCTCAATCTATAGGCTGTCATTTTGTCCTGATGACAGTGTCCTTTGACTTGCAGAAGGTTTTCAGTTTCTTGTGATCTCATTTATCAAGTGTTGATCTCAGTGCCTGAGTCACTGATGTTCTGTTTGAGAGGTTGTCTCCTGTACTGACAAGTTGAAGGCTATTCCCCATTGTCTGTTCTAATAGATTTAGTGTATCTGGTTTTACATTGAGGTCTTTGATATATATGAACTTGAGTTTTGTGCAGGTTGGGAAATATGTATCTGTTTGCAGTCTTCTACATGCAGACATCCAGTTAGACCAGCACCATTTGTTGAAGATGCTTTCCCTTTTCCATTACGTGGTTTGGCTTCTTTGTCAAAAATCATGTCCAAACATATGTGGGTATATTTCTGGGTCTTTAATTCAATTCCATTGATCAGTTTGCCTGATTCTATACCAACACCATGCAGTTTTTATTACTATTGCTCAGTAATACTGCTTGAAGTCAGGGGTGGCGAAACCTCCAGAAGGTTTTGTTTTTGTTTTTATTTGTTTGTTTTATTAGTCAGGATTATTTCAGCTATCCTGGTTTTTTGTTTTTCCATATGAAGTTGAGAATTATTTTTTTCAAGATCTGTGAGAAACTGTGCTGGAATTTTGATGGGTATTTCATTGAATCTGTAGACTGCTTTTGGTAAGATGGCCATTTTCATAATGTTAATCCTACCAATCCATGAGCAAGGGGGGTCTTTCCACCTTCTGATTGATATCTTCCTCAATTTCTTTCTTCAGATATTTAAAGTTCTTATCAAAATGGTCTTTCACTTGCTTGGTTAGAGTTACATACATATTTTATGTTAGTTGTGGTTATTATGAAGGTTACTGTTTTTCTAACTTCTTTCTCAGCCCATTTATCATTTGTGTAGAAGAGGGCTACTGGTTTGTTTGAGTTAGTTTTGTATCCATCCTCTTTGTTGAAGGTGTTTATCAGCTGTGGGAGTTCTCTGGTAGAATTTTTGGGGTCACTTATGAATATCAATACTTTTACTTCTTACTTTTCAATTTGTATTTCCTCAATATCCTTTAGTTGTCTTATTGCTCTAGCTAAAACTTCAAGTACTATATTTAAGAGATAGGTGGAAAGTAGACAGCCTTGCCTTGTCCTTGATTTTAGTGGAAATGTGTTAAGTCTCTCTCTATTTAATTTGATGTTGGCTATTGGCTTGCTGTATGCTGCCTTTATTGTGTTTAGGTGTGCCCCTCATATGCTTGCTCTCTCCAAGACTTTTATCATGAAGTGGTGTTGGATTTGTCAAACGCCTTTTCAGCATCTAGTGAGATGGTAATGTGTTTTTTTTTTCCTTTCAGTTTGTTTATATGGTTGATTATGTTGATGGATTTTCCTATATCCCTGAATCCCTGGGATGAAGCCTGCTTGATCATGATGGATGATGCTTTTGATGTTTTCCTGGGTTCTGTTTGTGAGTGTTTTATTGAGTATATGTGCAACAGTGTTTATAAGAGAAATTGGACTGAAGTTCTCCTTCTTTTTTGGGTCTTTGTGTGGTTTAGGTATCAGGGTGACTGTAACTTTGTAGAATGTTTGGCAGTTGTTACTTCTGTTTCTATTTTGTAGAACAGTTTGAGGAATATTAATATTAGCTCTTCTTTGAAAGTTTGGTAGAATTCTGCACTAAAACCATCTGCCATCTGGCCCTGGGCTTTTTTTTTTTAATTTTTTTTTTTTTTTTTTGGTTGGAAGATTTTAATGACTGCTTCTAATTCCTTAGGAGTTATATGACTGTTTAGATAGTTTACCTGATCTTGATTTAGCTTTGGTAGTTGATATCTGTCTAGAAAATCATCCATTTCATTTAGATTTTCCAATTTTGTGGAATACAGGCTTTTGAAGTAAAACCTAATGATTCTTTGACTTTCCTCAGTGTCCATTGTTACATCTCCCTTTTTATTTCTGATTTTGTTAATTTGGGTAATGTCTCTCTGCCTTTTAGTTAGTTTGACTCAGGGTTTGTTTGTCTTGTTGATTTTCTCAAAGAACCAGCTCTTGGTTTCGTTGATTCTTTTTGTTTCTAATTGGTTGATTTCCATCCTGAGTTTGATTTTTCCTGAATGCGACTCCCCCTAGATGTGTTTGCTTCTTTTTCCCCCTAGAGCCTTCAGATGTACTTTTAATTGTTAGTATGATAACTCTTCAATTTCTTTATGAAGCCACTTATTGGTATGAATTTTACTCTTAGTACTGCTCTCATAGTATCCCATAAGTGTGGGTATGTTGTACCTTCACTTTCACTGAATTCTAGAAAGTCTTTAATTTCTTCCCAGACACAGTGGTCATTGAGTAGAGTTGTTCAGTTTCCAAGAGTATTTAGGCTTTCTGCTGTTTCTGTTGTTGTTGAAGTCCAGCTTTAATCCATGGTGATCTGATAAAATGTAAAGGGTAATTTCAATCTTCTTGTATCTGTTGAGGTTTGCTTTATGACCAATTATATGGTTAGTTTTAGAGAAGGTTCTGTGAGGTGCTGAGAAGAAGGTATATACTTTAATGAAATGTTTTAAGGAAATACAGGAAAATACATTCAAACAAGTGAAGGATGAATAAAACTGTCCAAGACTTGAAAAGAGAGATGGAGGCAATAAAGAAAATATAAACTGAGGCAAACCTGGAGATGGAAAACTAGGTGAAATGCTCTATAGATATCTGTTAGGTTCATTTGAATCATAACCTCTGCTAGTTTCATTATTTCTCTGTTTAGTTTCTGTCTCAATGACCTGTTCATTGGTGAGAGTGGGATGTTGAGGTTTCCTGTTATTAATATGTGGGGTCCAATGTATGATTTAAACTTTAGTGATGTTCCTTTTACAAATATGAGTGACTTTGTATTTGATGGACCCTTAGATGTTCAGAACTGAGATGTCTGTCTTCTTGGTGGATTTTTTTCCCTTTAATGAATATAAAGTGTCTTTCTGTGTCTCTTTTGATTACTTTTGGTTGAAAGTCAATTTTATTAGATTTCAGAGTGGCTACTCCAGCTTGTTTCTTGGGTCCATATGCTTGGAAAACCTTTTTCCATCTCTTTATACTGAGGTAATGACAATTTTTATTGCTGAAATGTGTTTCTTGTATGTCAGAAGAATGACAGATTGTGTTTATACATTCATTACATTAGCCTGTGTCTTTTTACTGGGATAGAGTCCATTGAGTCTATTGATGTTGAAGGATATTAATGACCAATGATTGTTGTGTCCTGTTGTTTTGATGTTGGTTATGGTTTTGTGTGTGTGTGTGTGTGTGTGTGTGTGTGTGTGTATTGATTTCTTCTATTGTGCCTTCTACACCTGAGCTCCTCTCTTCTATCTCCTGTTGGTGTTCTGTTGGTGATGCTTATGTCCGTAGTTCCTGTTCTCTTTCCTAGTTTTTCCATCTCTAGGTTTACCTCAGTTTGTATTTTATTTATTGCTTCCATCTGTCTTTTCAAGTCTTGGACAGTTTTATTCAGGATACTTCACCTATTTGAATGTATTTTTCCCTGTATTCCCTTAAAAGAATTATTCATATCCATTTTAAAAGCCTCTATCATCTTTATAAAATGGGATTTAAGATCCTCTTCCTATGCTTCAGTTTAGTTAGGATATCCAGGGTTTGTTGTTGCAGGATAGCTGGGCTCTGGTGGTACCACATTGCCCTGGGTCTTGTTGATTGTGTTCTTACTGTGTCCTTTAGGCATCTGGTTTTCTTGGTGTTGGCTGGATGATTCTGATGGCAGCAGGACTTCTTGGGAAGGTACAGGGAGTCATGGGCCAGACAATGAAAGTCAGCTCTGCAGGCTTTGTCGTGGGTGGATCCTACACTTTAGACTGTATCCTAGCCAGACCCAGCTTGGGTGGTGGGCAGATCCAAATAGGATGGGTGGTCGGGCAGGATTCCAAGATGGTGGGTTTTAGGGACCCTAAGGTTTCCTCAAGGAAGCAGAATGCTCTTGGGGTCCTGCAGGGCTCCTCTAGACTGAGGCACAAGGCCACAGCTAGACAATGGTGCTCAGGGAGATCAGTGCACCACTCACCTCTCACAGTTCTTTTATTCAATACAATTTATTCAATAAAATTCCACTCAACTCAAGTCAATTCAACAAATATTTATGGAGACTCTATACATTTGTAAACAACACAGTTAAAAGTTCATTGTCTTTTTCTAGATATGACCAGTTAATAAACTATATAGCATATATGACAATGAATACAGCAGAAAATGTAGGATTAACTAAGGTGGCTATAAAAATACCAAACATGGACTTCAGTTTCACATAGGGTGTTTGGTTAGAGCAAGACTTCTTATGAAGGCAAATAATCAATATTCCAGGAAGTGGCCAGTGCACTCTGAAGCAGGGGCAGAGGGTCAGGAGTACATCGAGAGAGAAACAGAATGCAGACAACTGTTAGTCACTTGTGGTTGCTTAGGGAGATAAACACCAGAGCCTGGAGTGTCCAAATAGGCTGAGAGAATTCTGCTTGAAAAGAAAATAAGGAGACACAGCCCAGACCATGATTTAAGGCAGGCAGGGGAAGGTTCCAGATGCCAGAGATGAGGAGGAAGAGGGAAGGACACCAGTATTGTAAAGGGAGAGGTGCCACCTCTCAGGCTGCAGCAGACTTGCTCTCAGAGCTCTTGAGCTAGGCACCTGCAACCTCCCTCACGCAGGGATGGCTGTCGACAATCGACCTGGTCCTTGCTTGACTGGCATCCCTGAAGTATGTCAGCAGGACCTGAATGATCCTGCTCCAAGGCCACCAGAGCCACCAGAGCCACCAGAAAAGTGACTGAGCTCTCTGCAGGGTGCAGAATCAACCAGAAGCCACTGGGTTAGTCAGCGTTGCTTTTCCACTACTCATGTCCTCTCTCAGCCTCACTCCCAGCAAAGCGAGAGCTCTTCAGTATGAGGAACTACGTTAAAAAATGCACGGTTCATGTGGTTCTGCGTGGGCCTGAGAAGCTATGATTCTAAGAAACCCCAGGAAGAAGTAGGTAATCCATGCCTGGACCTAATGCTGGGGACCAACTGGCCAGCTTACCCACTTCTTTAGCATATTTTCACAGAAATATAGGAAGATAGTCAGCAACACTCAACTCAAGAAACATCAGTCTGGAAAAATCACCTCTTATACCTCTTTTTCTGACCTTGTTAAGTTTTTGCTTTGAGTACATTTTTTTTTTCTAGAGGACACAATTTGTGCTGCAGTTGAATTTTTAAAATCTGAAATCATGGCATACCTGCCTTTGGCTCTGTTTCTTTGGCTTTTTTTTTTCTTTTTTCTAGTAGATGGAGATTGTGTTGACCAAGTAAGATGCAAATTCCTGTGCTCAAGGGATCTACCTGCCTCATTCTCTTGATAGCTGGGCCTAAATGTACACACTACTATGCTTAGATTCTCTCTTTTGATAGAGAATTGGCTTTATGTGTTTATTGATCCTGAGCTAACAAGTATCCGTGTAGGAAGATATATTGACTGTGTCTTTAAAAATAAGGGAAAAGGTATTCAATTTTTATTGGATATTATCTTTATTTACATTTAAAATGTTATTCCCTTTCCCACCCACCCCAAGAAACCCACTATCCCATTCCCCTCTCCCTGCTTCTCTGAGGGTGTTCCCCCACCTGCCTACCCACCCACCAACTCCTGCCTCCCCAGCCTGGCATTTCCCTACACTGGGGAATCAAGCCTTCACAGGACCAAGGGCTTTTCTTCCCATTGATACCTGACAAGGCCATCCTTTGCTACATATGAGACTAGAGCCATGGGTTCCTCCACGTGTACTCTATTGTTGGTGGTTTAGTCTCTGGAAGTTCTGAGGGGGCTAGTTGGTTGATATTGTTATTCTTCCTATGGGGTTGCAAACCCCTTCAGCTCCTTCAGTCTTTTCTCTTAACTCCTCCATTGAGGCTCAGTCCAATGGTTGGCTATGAGCATCTGCCTTTGTATTTGTGAGGCTCTGGCAGAGTCTCTCAGGAGACAGCTATTTTTTTTTAAAAGATTTAAAACATTTTAAAATTATGTGTATCTGTGTGTCTATATAGGAATTTACATTGCAAGTGTAGGTGCCCATGGAGTCCAGAAGAAGGCATTGAATCCTATGGAGCTAGAGTTACAGGTAGCTGCAAAGTACCTATCATGGGTGCCTGGAACCAATCTCAGGTCATCATAGGAGTAGCGCATACTTTCAACAGTCAACCATCTTGTCAGTGCCAAGATATTCAATTTTCAAAATCAGAGTAGGAACAAGAAAATAAGCTGCGAAGAAATCAAAAAGAGGGGAAATGACAAAAGGCAATGCAGAAGTTAATAGAGAGCAATTTTTTTTATTTTCTTTTTTTTTAATTATTCGATATAATTTATTTACATTTCAAATGATTTCCCCTTTTCTAGCCCCCCCACTCCCCGAAAGTCCCGTAAGCCCCCTTCTCTTCCCCTGTCCTCCCACCCACCCCTTCCCACTTCCCCGTTCTGGTTTTGCTGAATACTGTTTCACTGAGTCTTTCCAGAACCAGGGGCCACTCCTCCTTTCTTCTTGTACCTCATTTGATGTGTGGATTATGTTTTGGGTATTCCAGTTTTCTAGGTTAATATCCACTTATTAGTGAGTGCATACCATGATTCACCTTTTGAGTCTGGGTTACCTCACTTAGTATGATATTCTCTAGCTCCATCCATTTGCCTAAGAATTTCATGAATTCATTGTTTCTAATGGCTGAATAGTACTCCATTGTGTAGATATACCACATTTTTTGCATCCACTCTTCTGTTGAGGGATACCTGGGTTCTTTCCAGCATCTGGCAATTACAAATAGGGCTGCTATGAACATAGTAGAACATGTATCCTTATTATATGGTGGGGAGTCTTCTGGGTATATGCCCAGGAGTGGTATAGCAGGATCTTCTGGAAGTAAGGTGCCCAGTTTTCGGAGGAACCGCCAGACTGATTTCCAGAGTGGTTGTACCAATTTGCAACCCCACCAGCAGTGGAGGAGTGTTCCTCTTTCTCCACACCCTCTCCAACACCTGCTGTCTCCTGAATTTTTAATCTTAGCCATTCTGACTGGTGTAAGATGAAATCTCAGGGTTGTTTTGATTTGCATTTCCCTAATGACTAATGAAGTTGAGCATTTTTTAAGATGCTTCTCCGCCATCCGAAGTTCTTCAGGTGAGAATTCTTTGTTTAACTCTGTACCCCATTTTTAATAGGGTTGTTTGGTTTTCTGGAGTCTAACTTCTTGAGTTCTTTATATATATTGGATATTAGCCCTCTATCTGATGTAGGATTGGTGAAGATCTTTTCCCAATTTGTTGGTTGCCGATTTGTCCTCTTGATGGTGTCCTTTGCCTTACAGAAACTTTGTAATTTTATGAGGTCCCATTTGTCAATTCTTGCTCTTAGAGCATACGCTATTGGTGTTCTGTTCAGAAACTTTCTCCCTGTACCGATGTCCTCAAGGGTCTTCCCCAGTTTTTTTTCTATTAGCTTCAGAGTGTCTGGCTTTATGTGGAGGTCCTTGATCCATTTGGATTTGAGCTTAGTACAAGGAGACAAGGATGGATCAATTCGCATTCTTCTGCATGCTGACCTCCAGTTGAACCAGCACCATTTGTTGAAAAGGCTATCTTTTTTCCATTGGATGTTTTCAGCCTCTTTGTCGAGGATCAAGTGGCCATAGGTGTGTGGGTTCATTTCTGGATCTTCAATCCTGTTCCATTGATCCTCCTGCCTGTCACTGTACCAATACCATGCAGTTTTTAACACTATTGCTCTGTAGTATTGCTTGAGGTCAGGGATACTGATTCCCCCAGATTTCCTTTTGTTGCTGAGAATAGTTTTAGCTATCCTGGGTTTTTTGTTGTTCCAGATGAATTTGATAATTGCTCTTTCTAACTCTGTGAAGAATTGAGTTGGGATTTTGATGGGTATTGCATTGAATCTGTATAGTGCTTTAGGCAAAATGGCCATTTTAACTATATTGATTCTACCGATCCATGAGCATGGGAGGTTTTCCCATTTTTTGAGGTCTTCTTCCATTTCCTTCTTCAGAGTCTTGAAGTTCTTGTCATACAGATCTTTCACATGTTTGGTAAGAGTCACCCCAAGATACTTTATACTGTTTGTGGCTATTGTGAAGGGGGTCATTTCCCTAATTTCTTTCTCAGCCTGCTTATCCTTTGAGTATAGGAAGGCCACTGATTTGCTTGAGTTGATTTTATAACATCCCACTTTGCTGAAGTTGTTTATCAGCTGTAGGAGCTCACTAGTGGAGTTTTTTGGGTCACTTAGGTAGACGATCATGTCGTCTACAAATAATGCTAGTTTGACTTCTTCCTTTCCAATTTGTATCCCTTTGACCTCCTTATGCTGTCGAATTGCCCGAGCTAGTACCTCAAGTACAATATTGAAAAGATAAGGAGAAAGGGGGCAGCCTTGTCTGGTCCCTGATTTCAGTGGGATTGCTTCAAGTTTCTCTCCATTTAGTTTGATGCTGGCTACCGGTTTGCTGTATATTGCTTTTACTATGTTTAGGTATGGGTCTTGAATTCCTGTTCTCTCCAAGACTTTAAGCATGAAAGGATGCTGAATTTTGTCAAATGCTTTTCCAGCATCCAATGAAATGACCATGTGGTTTTGTTCTTTGAGTTTGTTTATGTAGTGGATTGTATTGATGGATTTCCGTATATTGAACCAACCCTGCAACTGGTCATGATGCTGGTACAGGAACACATGAAGGACATACTTAAAGAAATTCAGGAGAAAATGGATCAAAAGTTAGAAGCCCTTGCAAGGGAAACAAAAAAATCATTGAAAGAAATCCAGGAGAATACAAAAGCCAACAAGGAGGAAATACAAAAAACACTTAAAGAAATACAGGAGAACTTTGGTCAACAGGCTGAGGTCATGAAAGAGGAAACACAAAAATCTCTTAAAGAATTACAGGAAAGCACAAACAAGCAAGTGAAGGAGCTAAGCAAAACCATCCAGGATCTAAAATCAGAAGTAGAAACAACTACGAAAACTCAAAGGGAGACAACTTTGGAGATAGAAAGCCTTGGGAAGAAATCAGGGGACAGAGATGCAAATATCAACAACAGAATACAAGAGATAGAAGAAAGAATCTCAGATGCTGAAGATTCCATAGAAACCATGGACTCAACAGTTAAAGAAAATGCAAAATGCAAAAAGCTTGTAACCCAAAATATTCAGGAAATCCAGGACACAATGAGAAGACCAAACCTAAGGATTATAGGCATAGATGAGAGTGAAGATTTACAACTTAAAGGGCCAGCAAATATCTTCAATAAAATTATGGAAGAAAACTTCCCTAACCTAAAGAGAGAGATGCCCATGAATATACAAGAAGCCTACAGAACTCCCAACAGACTGGACCAGAACAGAAATACTTCCCGTCACATAATAATCAAAACACCAAATGTTCTAAACAAAGAAAGAATACTAAAGGCAGTAAGAGAAAAAGGCCAAGTAACATATAAAGGAAGACCTATCAGAATCACAGCAGACTTTTCACCTGAGACTATGAAGGCTAGAAGGTCCTGGGCAGATCTCATGCAGACTCTAAGAGAACACAAATGCCAACCAAAACTACTATATCCAGCAAAACTCTCAATCACCATAGATGGAGAAACTAAGATATTTCATGACAAAACCAAGTTTACCCAATATCTATCCACAAACCCAGCCCTAAAAAGGATAATAGGAGGACAACACCAATACAAGGAAGGAAACTTCACCCTGGAAAAAGCAAGATAGTAACCTTTCATCAAACCCAAAAGAAGTTAAGCAATCAAATTTAAAAAATAGCATCAAAAATGATAGAAAGTAACAATCATTATTCCTTAATATCTCTTAACATCAATGGACTTAATGCCCCAATAAAAAGACACAGACTAACTGACTGGATACGTAAACAGGACCCTACATTTTGCTGCTTACAGGAAACACACCTCAGGGTCAAAGACACTACCTTAGAGTAAAAGGCTGGAAGACAATTTTACAAGCAAATGGTCTCAGGAAACAAGCTGGAGTAGCCATTTTAAAATCAGATAAAATTGACTTTCAACCCAAAGTCATCAAAAGAGACTCTGAGGGACACTTCTTGCTGGTCAAAGGAAAAATACAAAAAGAAGAACTGTCAATCCTGAACATCTATGCCCCAAATGCAAGGGCACCCTCTTTTGTAAAAGAAACTTTATTAAAACTAAAAGCACACATTGCACCTAACACAATAATTGTGGGTGACTTCAACACTGCACTTTCCTCAATGGACCGATCAGGAAAACAGAAACTAAACAGGGACACAATGAAACTAATTGAAGCTTTGGACCAATTAGATTTAACAGATATATATATAGAACATTCTATCCTAAAACAAAAGAATATACCTTTTTCTCAGCACCTCATGGTACCTTCTCCAAAATCGACCATATAATTGGTCACAAGACAGACCTCAACAAATATAAGAAGATAGAACTAATCCCATGCCTCCTATCTGATCACTATGGAGTAAAAGTGGTCTTCAATAACAACAGAAACAACAGAAAACCCACATACACGTGGAAACTGAACAATACTCTACTCAATGATAACTTGGTCAAGGAAGAAATAAAGAAAGAAATTAAAGACTTTTTAGAACACAATGAAAATGAAAACACAACATACCCAAATCTATGGGACACAATGAAAGCAGTGCTAAGAGGAAAACTCATAGCCCTGAGTGCCTCCAAAAAGAAAATGGAGAGAGCATACATTACCAGCTTAATGACATACCTGAAAGCCCTGGAACAAAAAGAAGCTATTTCACCCAGGAGGAGTAGAAGGCAGGAAATCATCAAACTCAGGGCCGAAATCAATCAAGTAGAAACAAAGAGAACCATACAAAAAATCAACAAAACCAGGAGCTGGTTCTTTGAGAAAATCAACAAGATAGATAAACCCTTAGCCAGACTGACCAAAGGGCACAGAGAAAGTATCCAAATTAACAAACTTAGAAATGAAAAGGGAGATATAACAACGGAAACTGAGGAAATCCAAAAAATCATCAGATCCTACTACAAGAGCCTGTACTCAACACAACTGGAGAATCTGGAGGAAATGGACAATTTCCTCGACAGATACCAAATACCAAAATTAAATCAGGACCAACTAGACCATCTAAACAGTCCCATAATGCCTAAAGAAATAGAAGGAGTCATAGAAAGTCTTCCAACCAAAAAAAGCACAGGACCAGATGGCTTCAGTGCAGAATTCTACCAGACCTTCAAAGAAGAGTTAACACCAATACTCTTCAAACTATTCCACAAAATAGAAACAGAAGGAACACTACCCAGTTCCTTCTACGAAGCCACAATTACGCTGATACCAAAGCCACACAAAGATCCAACAAAAAAAGAGAACTTCAGACCAATTTCCCTTATGAACATCGATGCAAAAATACTCAATAAAATTCTTGCCAACCGAATCCAAGAACACATCAAAACGATCATCCACCATGATCAAGTAGGCTTTATCCATCTGTCTTTTCAAGTCTTGGACAGTTTTATTCAGGATACTTCACCTATTTGAATGTATTTTTTCCTGTATTCCCTTAAAAGATTTATTCATATCCATTTTAAAAGCCTCTATCATCTTTATAAAATGGGATTTAAGATCCTCTTCCTATGCTTCAGTTTAGTTAGGATATCCAGGGTTTGTTGTTGCAGGATAGCTGGGCTCTGGTGGTACCACATTGCCCTGGGTCTTGTTGATTGTGTTCTTACTGTGTCCTTTAGGCATCTGGTTTTCTTGGTGTTGGCTGGATGATTCTGATGGCAGCAGGACTTCTTGGGAAGGTACGGGGAGTCATGGGCCAGACAATGAAAGTCAGCTCTGCAGGCTCTGTAGTGGGTGGATCCTACACTTTAGACTGTATCCTAGCCAGACCCAGCTAGGTGGGGGCAGATCCAAATAGGATGGGTGGTCGGGCAGGATTCTAAGATGGTGGGTTTTAGGGACCCTAAGGTTTCCTCAAGGAAGCAGAATGCTCTTGGGGTCCTGCAGGGCTCCTCTAGACTGAGGCACAAGGCCACAGCTAGACAATGGTGCTCAGGGAGATCAGTGCACCACTCACCTCTCACAGTTCTTTTATTCAATACAATTTATTCAATAAAATTCCACTCAACTCAAGTCAATTCAACAAATATTTATGGAGACTCTATACATTTGTAAACAACACAGTTAAAAGTTCATTGTCTTTTTCTAGATATGACCAGTTAATAAACTATATAGCATATATGACAATGAATACAGCAGAAAATGTAGGATTAACTAAGGTGGCTATAAAAATACCAAACATGGACTTCAGTTTCACATAGGGTGTTTGGTTAGAGCAAGACTTCTTATGAAGGCAAATAATCAATATTCCAGGAAGTGGCCAGTGCACTCTGAAGCAGGGGCAGAGGGTCAGGAGTACATCGAGAGAGAAACAGAATGCAGACAACTGTTAGTCACTTGTGGTTGCTTAGGGAGATAAACACCAGAGCCTGGAGTGTCCAAATAGGCTGAGAGAATTCAGCTTGAAAAGAAAATAAGGAGACACAGCCCAGACCGTGATTTAAGGCAGGCGGGGGAAGGTTCCAGATGCCAGAGATGAGGAGGAAGAGGGAAGGACACCAGTATTGTAAAGGGAGAGGTGCCACCTCTCAGGCTGCAGCAGACTTGCTCTCAGAGCTCTTGAGCTAGGCACCTGCAACCTCCCTCACGCAGGGATGGCTGTCGACAATCGACCTGGTCCTTGCTTGACTGGCATCCCTGAAGTATGTCAGCAGGACCTGAATGATCCTGCTCCAAGGCCACCAGAGCCACCAGAGCCACCAGAAGAGTGACTGAGCTCTCTGCAGGGTGCAGAATCAACCAGAAGCCACTGGGTTAGTCAGCGTTGCTTTTCCACTACTCATGTCCTCTCTCAGCCTCACTCCCAGCAAAGCGAGAGCTCTTCAGTATGAGGAACTACGTTAAAAAATGCACGGTTCATGTGGTTCTGCATGGGCCTGAGAAGCTATGATTCTAAGAAACCCCAGGAAGAAGTAGGTAATCCATGCCTGGACCTAATGCTGGGGACCAACAGGCCAGCTTACCCACTTCTTTAGCATATCTTCACAGAAATATAGAAAGATAGTCAGCAACACTCAACTCAAGAAACATCAGTCTGGAAAAATCACCTCTTATACCTCTTTTTGTGACCTTGTTAAGTTTTTGCTTTGAGTACATTTTTTTTTTGTAGAGGACACAATTTGTGCTGTAGTTGAATTTTTAAAATCTGAAATCATGGTATACCTGCCTTTGGCTCTGTTTCTTTGGCTTTTTTTTTTTCTTTTTTCTAGTAGATGGAGATTGTGTTGACCAAGTAAGATGCAAATTCCTGTGCTCAAGGGATCTACCTGCCTCATTCTCTTGATAGCTGGGCCTAAATGTACACACTACTATGCTTAGATTCTCTCTTTTGATAGAGAATTGGCTTTATGTGTTTATTGATCCTGAGCTAACAAGTGTCCGTGTAGGAAGATATATTGACTGTGTCTTTAAAAATAAGGGAAAAGGTATTCAATTTTTATTGGATATTATCTTTATTTACATTTAAAATGTTATTCCCTTTCCCACCCACCCCAAGAAACCCACTATCCCATTCCCCTCTCCCTGCTTCTATGAGGGTGTTCCCCCACCTGCCTACCCACCCACCAACTCCTGCCTCCCCAGCCTGGCATTTCCCTACACTGGGGAATCAAGCCTTCACAGGACCAAGGGCTTTTCTTCCCACTGATATCTGACAAGGCCATCCTTTGCTACATATGAGACTAGAGCCATGGCTTCCTCCACGTGTACTCTATTGTTGGTGGTTTAGTCTCTGGAAGCTCTGAGGGGGCTAGTTGGTTGATGTTGTTATTCTTCCTATGGGGTTGCAAACCCCTTCAGCTCCTTCAGTCTTTTCTCTTAACTCCTCCATTGAGGCTCAGTCCAATGGTTGGCTATGAGCATCTGCCTTTGTATTTGTGAGGCTCTGGCAGAGTCTCTCAGGAGACAGTTATTTTTTTAAAAAATATTTAAAACATTTTAAAATTATGTGTATCTGTGTGTCTATATAGGAATTTACATTGCAAGTGTAGGTGCCCATGGAGTCCAGAAGAAGGCATTGAATCCTATGGAGCTAGAGTTACAGGTAGCTGCAAAGTACCTATCATGGGTGCCTGGAACCAATCTCAGGTCATCATAGGAGTAGCGCATACTTTCAACAGTCAACCATCTTGTCAGTGCCAAGATATTCAATTTTCAAAATCAGAGTAGGAACAAGAAAATAAGCTGCGAAGAAATCAAAAAGAGGGGAAATGACAAAAGGCAATGCAGAAGTTAATAGAGAGCAATTTTTTTTTATTTTCTTTTTTTTTAATTATTCGATATAATTTATTTACATTTCAAATGATTTCCCCTTTTCTAGCCCCCCACTCCCCGAAAGTCCCGTAAGCCCCCTTCTCTTCCCCTGTCCTCCCACCCACCCCTTCCCACTTCCCCGTTCTGGTTTTGCTGAATACTGTTTCACTGAGTCTTTCCAGAACCAGGGGCCACTCCTCCTTTCTTCTTGTACCTCATTTGATGTGTGGATTATGTTTTGGGTATTCCAGTTTTCTAGGTTAATATCCACTTATTAGTGAGTGCATACCATGATTCACCTTTTGAGTCTGGGTTACCTCACTTAGTATGATATTCTCTAGCTCCATCCATTTGCCTAAGAATTTCATGAATTCATTGTTTCTAATGGCTGAATAGTACTCCATTGTGTAGATATACCACATTTTTTGCATCCACTCTTCTGTTGAGGGATACCTGGGTTCTTTCCAGCATCTGGCAATTACAAATAGGGCTGCTATGAACATAGTAGAACATGTATCCTTATTATATGGTGGGGAGTCTTCTGGGTATATGCCCAGGAGTGGTATAGCAGGATCTTCTGGAAGTAAGGTGCCCAGTTTTCGGAGGAACCGCCAGACTGATTTCCAGAGTGGTTGTACCAATTTGCAACCCCACCAGCAGTGGAGGAGTGTTCCTCTTTCTCCACACCCTCTCCAACACCTGCTGTCTCCTGAATTTTTAATCTTAGCCATTCTGACTGGTGTAAGATGAAATCTCAGGGTTGTTTTGATTTGCATTTCCCTAATGACTAATGAAGTTGAGCATTTTTTAAGATGCTTCTCCGCCATCCGAAGTTCTTCAGGTGAGAATTCTTTGTTTAACTCTGTACCCCATTTTTAATAGGGTTGTTTGGTTTTCTGGAGTCTAACTTCTTGAGTTCTTTATATATATTGGATATTAGCCCTCTATCTGATGTAGGATTGGTGAAGATCTTTTCCCAATTTGTTGGTTGCCGATTTGTCCTCTTGATGGTGTCCTTTGCCTTACAGAAACTTTGTAATTTTATGAGGTCCCATTTGTCAATTCTTGCTCTTAGAGCATACGCTATTGGTGTTCTGTTCAGAAACTTTCTCCCTGTACCGATGTCCTCAAGGGTCTTCCCCAGTTTTTTTTCTATTAGCTTCAGAGTGTCTGGCTTTATGTGGAGGTCCTTGATCCATTTGGATTTGAGCTTAGTACAAGGAGACAAGGATGGATCAATTCGCATTCTTCTGCATGCTGACCTCCAGTTGAACCAGCACCATTTGTTGAAAAGGCTATCTTTTTTCCATTGGATGTTTTCAGCCTCTTTGTCGAGGATCAAGTGGCCATAGGTGTGTGGGTTCATTTCTGGATCTTCAATCCTGTTCCATTGATCCTCCTGCCTGTCACTGTACCAATACCATGCAGTTTTTAACACTATTGCTCTGTAGTATTGCTTGAGGTCAGGGATACTGATTCCCCCAGATTTCCTTTTGTTGCTGAGAATAGTTTTAGCTATCCTGGGTTTTTTGTTGTTCCAGATGAATTTGATAATTGCTCTTTCTAACTCTGTGAAGAATTGAGTTGGGATTTTGATGGGTATTGCATTGAATCTGTATAGTGCTTTAGGCAAAATGGCCATTTTAACTATATTGATTCTACCGATCCATGAGCATGGGAGGTTTTCCCATTTTTTGAGGTCTTCTTCCATTTCCTTCTTCAGAGTCTTGAAGTTCTTGTCATACAGATCTTTCACATGTTTGGTAAGAGTCACCCCAAGATACTTTATACTGTTTGTGGCTATTGTGAAGGGGGTCATTTCCCTAAGTTACTGACAGGCTTTGAAAAACATAAAATGTGTTTACTTGAAAAGAATAAAAAATAAGTAGGACAGAAAACATTTTAAAGAGTATGTTATAGGGGATACTGCAAAGACTGACAGAACTGAGGATTTATTTAAAACTTCATGGAAAAATCACTAGTTAGAAAGAAGTATGTGGGCTGGAGAGATTGCTCAGTGGTTAAGAACCCTTGCCACTCCAGCAGACCCAAGTTTGAGTCTAAGCACCCACATACATAGCTCACAACATAGCTCACAACCTCCTAGAACTATACCTCCAGGAGACCTAATGCTCTCTTCTAGTCTTTGAGGGCACACACACTGCATACAATCATATAGACATAATGCAAATATACATAAATAAGATAAATCTTTTAAGAAAGAGTGTAATTAGAGGCACCCTGCATAGATGGACAATGCTGCTTCCAGAAGCACAAGTTGTTGCATGAAAATTGCAGTAGAAGATATGTGCCCCCTGTTACCCACCGTAACTACATGTCAGAACTCTGTTGCTAAAGACATCACACTTATCTTAAACCAACTAGTAAACTCATTCCTTGATGCCTAGCTTCTATTATACCAGGAGGTGCTATGCAGGCTACTGGGGGAGAAGACACCAGTGGTCTTATCCAGTGCATAGCCTGCATACTGTAATATTGACCTGCTTGGCAAAATATGTCTACTGGTACAATGGTAATATGAATATTACAGGTTAATAAGATGCTTTCTAGTTAGATGGAAGCCTGTTTCACAGGCAGGGATTCATGCCTGATACTGTAAACACCTGAAAGCTCAGCTTGATTTTTTCTATGACGTTTTATAAATATCAGAAATGGTTATATCTTATTTAAATTATCTCAGACTATGAAAAAGATGGAGGATTTGACATTTTCAAAGATTGTCATGCATTCTTAACACTAGATAACCCAATTTAATTAGAATAATAAAACTGATCAAGACATTCTGAAAAAAAAAATATCACCACCGTGCAGCATAGGACTTAAGGGCTGAGAATCCTCGGACATTAGAGAAACTACCAATATAGTTTATTTCATCAGCAAAGTAAACGAGGATAAACACACATTCCATCAGTAGCTTCTCAGGTGGAAGTTGAAAGCACTCAGTTGACATCGTAGAATATCATTTTGAATAGGAAACAAAACAAGTACTATAATTATATGTAGGATATAGCAACATGTATATAGGACTAAAACATATAAAAACAATGGCTTATTCTCTGGAATACCATATCTAAAAATTGTACAATTAAAAATATATAAAAAAAAAAAACCAGAAGTGGATATTTGCCAATTTCAGAACAAAAGAAACTAACTTTATATTATTGACACTACTCATCAGCAGAGATGACTAAGGACATGATTTGAGGCCATCCCAAGCCAGCCACTTGCTGCTTTCAGTGTGACCTTGGTCAAGCTGCTGAACTTTCTATTCTTCATGACGTTTTATTCTGAAAACTGTGGGGTAATAAAACCTACTTTGGAGAATTAAATGACTGAGGGATGAGGAACTGGGTGTAGCCACTGGAAGGTCCCAGACGCCAGGGAAGTAAGAGACTTACAGGGCCCAACAGGGATGACTTTAGCCGAAATGCGCAGTGGAGAAGAGATAGAACCTGTAGAGGCCACCCCCAGTAGACAGGAGAGGCTCCTGGTCAAGGGATGGGGCTACCTACCCATCTCAAAGATTTTAACCCAGAAATGCTCCTGTCCGAAGGAAAGACAGGGACAAAAAATGGAGCAGAGACTAGAAGAAGGGCCATTCTGGGACCGCCTCACCTGGGGATCGATCCTGTCTGCAGACACCAAACCTGGGCACTGTTGCTGTTGCCAAGAGGTTCTTGCCGACAGGAACCTGGTGTGACTGCTCCTTGGGAGGTTTGGTCAGCAACTGACCAATGCAGATGTGGACACCTGGAGCCAACCATCAGACGGAGTTCGGGGACCCTGGTTGGGGAGCTGGTGGAAGACTGGAGAAGCTGAGGATGATTGCAACTCCACAGGAAGAACAGCAGCAGCTGGCCAGACCACCCAGTACTTTCAGGGACTAGACCACCACCCAAGGAGTGTCCAGGGAGGGATCCATGGCTCCAGATACATATGTAGCAGAGGATGGCCTTGTCTGACATCAGTGGGAGGGGAGGCCCTTGGTCCTGTGGAGGTTTGATGCCCCAGCACAGGGAAATGATGGAGTGGTGGGGCTGAAGAGGGTGAGTGGGTAGGGAGCGCCCTCATAGAGGCAAAGAAAATGGGGAGGGGGTTTGTGGAGGGGTAACCTTCCTGGATATCATTTGAGATGTAAAGCAATGGAATAATTAATTAAAAACAGACTCACAAAAGAGAGCCTGAAGCTCCTGGGTTAAAGTAAAGATGTGCTATGCAATAGCAGTGATAACATCGATACCATCAGTTCCACGTCATTGCTGCCCCTTCAGCTTTACCTGGGTGCTATGCAGGAAGCCAGAGCTATGCAGTTTAGCTGGAATCAGAGGAGGGAACTCAGGCAAGCACAATACAGATGCTTAAAGGAAAAATGAAGGCCTTACCAAGCATGAATCGTCAGCTAGTGGACTGCCTAGTGATTATTTACATACAGAGGATCACAAATTTTAATTAACATGTTTACTCAGCCTATATCTCATTATTAGGAAACTAGATCTATAAGTCAGATTGCTAAGAGCAAATGACTATCCTTTGGTATTGAAGATTTGTTTTAATTCTTCCAAGGATTGTTGGCTTAAAATCTTGAGACTAAATGATGCTTGCTGAATGATGGAACCTTACAAAAGTATTTATATTAGGATGCCGTGTGTCCACTCACTATGCATGAATGGACACATCTGGAAACTGCGGCAACCATACAGATTGCGTTTACCACCAACCTCCGTGACATTTAAGCTTTCTATGGTCTCCTGGATCTGTTTCTATCTAACTATAATACAGTGAAATAATTGTGGATATTTAAAAAAAAAAAAGAGCAGCACAGATTAAAATGCTTATTTCTTTGTCGTATTTATTTGGGGGTAAGGGGTGACATGGGCACATGTGGAAATCATATAACAACCTGTGGGAGTTGATGCTTTCCATGAACCACGTGGGTTCTGGGGATCGAACTCCGAACACCAAGACTCAGCAGCAGATGCTGTGTTCCTTGAACCACCTCAACAACCCAAAGTATTCCTTTAAACAAAAACACATTAGCAAACTGCAGCATTCACGGGCATCTAAAGGATGTGGAAATTTTTGTACGCATAAAGAACCTGCAAGTGGATATACATAGAGGCTTTATTCGTGAATGGAAAAATAAAACCCTGAAAGCAAAGGAGATGTCCTTCCGTGAGTAATGAATAACGCAAGTCCAGTCTACACAGATGATGGATTATTACCCAAGACTGAAAAGACACGGGAAGTAAAATGCATGTTGTAAGGTGAGAGGAACTTCTGGGACGGGTGCACACCCTATGACTCCAACTTCTCTTTCAGAACAACAAAGCTGTGGAGATAGGACAAAAGATCAGTGATTGGGCCAGGTTGAAAGGAGATATGTAATCCACAATTATTCTACCATATCATAGTTAGATAGAAGCAGATCCAGGAGGTCATAGAAAGGTTGAAGAGAAGCCAAAGTGCAGTCTCAGGGCAGTGAAAACATCTCCTGGGATGCTGTATTTGTGGGCTGTGCTGCCATTGTAAATTTCTTAGAATGTACGGTATCAAGGGTAAAGCTGGTATAGAACCCAGCCTCCATCAGTGCAGGTTGTGTGCAGCAGCAGCGGCGGCAAGATGGCCAGGGCTAGGTGTGTAGGGAGGTATATGGAAAAATCTCTGTTTTAGTCAATTCTTTGTGAACCTAAAATAGCACTACAGTTAAAAAAGAATCTTATAGAACCTCTTAAACATGCACATTTCCTGGTCTACAAAGTGAGATTCAGGACAACCAAGGCTATACTAAGAAACACTGTCTCAAAAAAAAACAAAAACAAAAACAAAAAACCAAAACATAAATAAATAAACAAATAAATGTAAATAAGTAAAATAAGCACCATTCAATTAAAAGTAAATTTGAAGATTAATTTTAAGACCAGTGCAGAAGCCACACGACTGTTTGGTGGATGAAATGCAGTCCAAGATCAAAACGAAAGGAAGCCAAAGTTAAAGGTAGGTGGGTAGTGGGATTGGGTCTTACTCATCTACAGACTTTTCTGTCTCCATTTACATACTCAAGGTTTCACCCGCCTCCTTTGTTGCTACACAAAGAAACTTCCGGGTCCCTTTTAAGTATCTGTCTTCTTTATAAAACCTTGAGTGAGGCTTAAGTGGATTCAGTGCAACTTGGAACCACTTATCCCACGGGGCTCTTTTCAGTATGGTAATTTGATCACGCACACGGGTTTGTCCCTACAGTAAAAGAAACCCTATAATGAACGAGAAGACACATCTTTTTAGCTGCTTTGTTCATTCAAATGTGGGTTCCCTGTTGGTTAAACTAATCTATTTGTTCCCGTTCCCTACAGCTATGTGTACATCTCCATGTCTGAGTTTATCTTTAGTGCATTAACTAGCTAACATTCTTTACACTGTTGCTGACACACGTGACAGTTCTCTGGTTTATGGTTGAAAGTTTAACTTTATTATTATTTATTTCACTATTGCATGCACTTGCTGTCTCTGTCTCTCTTGGTCCTCCCAAAATATTTTGCAAGTAACAGAAGTAGGTATCCTTATGATTTGTAACTTACAAGAGCACTTTAAAACTTTTCGCTGAAGAACAATTGTTCTAAGAGGATTGCAATGGTATCCATGGTTCTCAGACGAGGGCAGTTTTACTTCCCTGGAGAGCATTTAGGCACCATCTAGAGATACTTCTGGTTCTTGCAACTCATAACACAAGTGGCATGGAAGGAAGAACTAGAGGTGGACATGTATAGGGTGGGGTAGCACCCTTCCTTACCAACAAAAACCACCTGACCCAAAATACTAGTAATATTGGGATTGAGAAACATGATATTGAATCAAGAAGATGAGCTTACTGGTGGTGATACCATCTGAGTACAAATTCTCCCACTATACTGTTCTTATATGCAAATCCTGAAAACCATTTATGACTTAACATCTGCTCCCAAAATACTGCTTTAATTGAACCTAGTGGCTGGGTTTTCTTCTTTTTCTTTTTTATGGTAATGATGGCTTTATTTTTACTCCATTTTAAAGAAACATATAATTGAGGAGTTGATTATGATGTTTTAATATCTTGATATACAAAAATGCATATTCCTTATTTTGTTTTAATCAAAATATAATTTCATTATTTCTCCCTTACCTTTGTTCTCACAGATGACACCAAATTCTCCTGACTAATATAGTCCAGGATTTCTGATGATTTCAGCTCGTATATTTACCTTAATTTAAATGATCAGTGGTTGGGTTTTGTGTCATTGATATAACCCAAATAGTATGACCATCAGTGATTATAAATAACATTTAAGAGTCAAAATATATATGTGCATATTTATATGTATATTTTTGTTTGTGCATGTTTGCGTATGTGTGTGTTTGTGTGTGTACATGTGTGAGAGTGTATGTTTGTGTGTATGTCTCTGTGTATATGTGATGTATGTATGAGTCTCTGTGTATATGTGTATATATGTGATGTGATGTGTGTGTGTGTGTGTGTGTGTGTGTGTGTGTGTGTATACTTATTAGTTGGGGTATTAGCTTCCAGTTTGTCCCTTTCTTCATTCTCTTCAGACTCTCTAAAGGAGAGCTGAGGCTACTGGTTTCAGAGACTCAATGTTTTTTTAAAAAAATCCTTCATATCTCTAATTCAGAGACTTTTCACCTTGTCTGATTTTAATTAATTGTAATAATCATATTAACCATCAAGGAGACACCCTAACTTTAATTAACTAGAGAGGTATTGGCAAGAGACTTAATTAAATAGTAATCAGATTTAAGGCAAAGTTATTAAGATGTGATTACAATGTCATAGTTCATTATCCTGAAATTAAGTGTATCAAGAAACAATTGTCTAAGCTTTCAATTTATTTTTCATCATTTATAAAGCAAAACTTGAGTCAGCATCTTGGAGAATGCAAACTGGATTCTTAGAATATTTTCATATTTAAGACTACCACAAGGCATTTGTGAAGCTCGCGCTTCCAACAGGGAACAAGCCAAGATGAGATAGTGTTGACAAGGTGGCTTCTTCCAGCTTTTGTCCCTATACTTTGGGCTTCTGAATTCTCCTGCTTTTCTGTATGTTATTACCAAGAGGGCTCTGCGCCCTGAGAAGACTGAGGGGAACCCAACTTCCATGTGTATTCTGCACCCAGGGCCTTGTTTTCTTTAATATGTGTTTTAAGTTTATTAACATGACTTTGTTTCTGAGGTCTCTACACCTGCAAGCTAGGTTATAAAATCCCACAAATAAGTAAACTGAGTATTTTTTTGGTTTGTTTTGGAACCTTTCATGTGGGAAAATAATCAAAGGATAATAGCAACGACATAGTTTATAAAGTGTAAAGAGCATTCTTCCAGGTTCCATGGTCATGTCTTCCATCTACAGCTCCTAAGTTCAATTTTAGACAGTACTGTGGAGTCCCAACAGAGAAACAGTCCACTGCACACATTCTTCAGATACAAATCCTGGCCAGTATTAGTCAGTATGCATGTGCAATTGGCCATCATTTTCCCCAGCACTATGATGAAAAAATAGTCTCAAATTTCTTGATAGTCGGGGGGCTGGAGAGATGGCTCAGCAGTTAAGAACACTGACTGCTCTTCCAGAAGTCCTGAGTTAAAATCCCAGCAACCACATGAGGGCTCACAACCATCTGTCATGGGGATCTGATGCCTTCTCCTGGTGTGTTGGAAGAGATCAACAGTATACTCATATACATAAATAAATCTTTAAAAAAAATTCTTGATAGTCTTTAGAATTTCTTTTCTGATGGTTTAATTAGATATATTTGGGGCTTTCTAAGATTTTTGTATTTTAACTCCTGATAAGGACCTTTTAATTTTTGAACTTCCTGCACAGATACTCCCTGCAAGAAGATGAACTTTTTGGATATTGCCTTCCAAACTGCCTTTG
The DNA here is from genome assembly GCF_947179515.1 of Apodemus sylvaticus. Lineage (NCBI taxonomy): Eukaryota > Metazoa > Chordata > Mammalia > Rodentia > Muridae > Apodemus > Apodemus sylvaticus. The sequence goes on along the minus strand of NC_067483.1, from coordinate 74,025,855 downwards.
CATGTCTATGTCCTGTCTATCGCATCTTCAGGATCCACATGGTTTCGAGCCAGTAGGAGATGGTGTGTCACTTTCTGAACCCCAAAGAAAAGTTTGAGATCAAAGGAAATAGGACAAAGGACAAGGGAAATAAATGGGTGAGAAGGAGATGAGCAGTGATTTTATATCTGAGTTTCTAGTTTAGAAAGTTGTCAGGGTGGTGTAGTGTATCCAGTGTGAAGTGCAGGGCCGGGGCAACTCTGACATCATGGAAGCTGTGCATCGCTAAGCACTGCTGCACTGGGATGAACCAGGATGGACGACGTGAAACCTTGGTGACATACGTCGTATAGAATTAGCTTCCAATGCAGTCCCCAGAAATGGACATGGGGAGGTTTCCTACATAATGCATGTGCTGGAGACCAGAACACACAACCCAGGTTTCAGGAAGTGTTAAAACCAATTGAGGAAGGGCTGGTAGCAATTCTGTTTTGGTTTGGTTTTTTCGAGACAGGTTTTTTTTCTGTATAACCCTGGCTGTCCTGGAACTCACTCTGTAGACCAGGCTGGCCTTGAACTCAGAAATCCACCTGCCTCTGCCTCCCAAGTGCTGGGATTAAAGGCCTGCGCCACCACCGCCCGCTGGTAGCAATTCTGAATGGGAACTGAAAGTGCATCATGGTTAACACTTGTAAGTGGATATAAAATGATAGAAATCTCTTCAAGGTTTCTCTACCTCCTGAACTGCCCATCCTGCAGTTTTGAATTTATAACATGGGCCCTATTGCACACTCTTGCTATCTTTACCTGCGAAGCCCAAACACAGAAGACTCACGCCAGTGTGTATGGTTCTGTCTGTGTTGTAATTTTACAATAAGTTCAAAGGCCTTCTGTGTTCTTCAGCATCCCACACAGAGAAGCATCATATTTTGTTTTCTCCACAGCCCTGTTGCCTAAGATCTGAAGCACACATCTACTCTCTAAACTAAAATTATTAATTCAGGTATTCCTAACTTGAAAATTCCTTCTGCAAGTTTCTTCAGTGTTGGGGACTTTTGGCCCATAAAGGTGCCATCTTCTCTTTTTTATTACCCCCGTTCCCATCCTCTCTGGTGCCTGTAGTACACCTTTTATAATATCTTGAGAATGTGTTTAAAATTTTTGCTCTTATATCCTTCCATCTGCACCTGGCAGAAGTTTTCTGTGGAAGTCATACATGTTGCTGTGTATGTCCATCCTATTAAAAATTCACAATCACAGATAGCGGCTTAGTATTCCATCCAGATGACATGTTCCAATCATTAAAAATAAGGAAAGCCAGGACATAGGCAAGACTGTGTGGATGAAGGAAAAAATGAAATGGAGACTTTCAATCATTGATGGTAGGACTGCTATATAAAATATAGGATATTCAAATAAATTGTATTTTCCAATAAACAATACATTTTGACATACAAAAATACAAAATACAACATACACACTTGTATGAAGATACTCATTGTTTGCTCAATATTAAGTTTACTTAAATGTCTTGTGCATTTTTCTGTACACTTTGGTTACAAGGTAGAAAACTGGGCTAGAGAGATACAGCAAGTCTCCCTATAATACCAAGGGCCTGGGCTCTTGTGTCACTTATGGGAAGAGTCGACTGCCCTGCTATACTTAGTTGAATCCTCAGACTCCGTTAGGGTTAAGGCAGCTGGCATAGATCCCAGGAAGAACTTTAAAAGTGAAAGAGGTTTTAACTGTGTGTTCCTCTCTAGGTACCATATTACCACATGGATGTGGGGTGCTTTTAGGTCAGAAATGCAAAGCCACTCCCAGAGGGCACCCATCAAGATGTTTTTTCAGAAGAGCTAGTGTCCCCTGAGCAGAAGCAGGCACCCCGAGATATTACTTGATCACATGTAAGCAGGAGGCACATAGATAGGAAGTACGTCAGAATGTATGCTTGCCCCCAATTGGATGAAGACAGGAAGTACATAACCTTCTGGGGATTTTCTTTCATAAGTGTCTGACTAATGCAATTTGGCTCCATACTCTGGGACAACCCCCATATGGACCTGGACAGTGCCCATCATTCTGGTCAGTATTTACTAAAGCTTGCTTCAAGTTCAGCTCAAAGAAAATTACCATTGCCAATAATAGGAAGATATGAATCAGAAATCGATGATAAAGTTGTGAGCCTACTGAAGAAACTGTTACTATCAGAAACAAAACATGGCTAAGTGAAGCGATTCTGTACTCTAAAGGCATCAATTATGTGATAACGAACTGGTAAACTGAACATTTTTTCTTTTGTTGTTTAAGATAGGGTCTTGCTGTGTAGACCAGGCTGGCTTTCACACTCATGGTTCTCCAGGCTGCACCTCCTGAACATCAAGATTATAGGTATGCACCATGACACAGAGATACCGTCTATTCCTGAGTTATGGAAATGATATTAATAGAAAAGGTAAGAAAATATTGAGGGTTGGAAAGGAGATTTTGCAGTTAAAGACACTTGCTGTTCTTCTGTAGGATCCAGACCTGGTTTCCAGTGCACACACCCAGGGCTGACAGCCACCGGGAATTCCAGGAACTGAGGATTTGAAGCTTCTACCAGGCTCTGAAAACACTGTATACATGTGGCACACAGATATACATGCAGGCAAAACACTCATACACATAAAATAAAACTAAATAAACCTTTAGAAAGGAAACATTGAGTAAGAAGAGCAATGATTAGAATTCACACTTAAAGATAGATATAAATGCATCTTTGGAACAAAAATAACCAGTGTGACTTTGATATCTGAATGCAAACAGGCATTTGTGGGACAGAAAATAAGAATCCACAATAGAAACAAAGACATGTTAGGGAGAATACTATGATGGTCACCTTCCAATATGATAGATAAAGGATAAGTTGGTTAATAAAATGTCAGGGAATATTAATTCATACCCTATATCAAAATCATTTTATATCTGGAACTATCAAGGTCTATGACAGTGCATGTCAAAGTAACCAATAACTATATACTTTGTCTTTAACATTTCATTATTTAGTGTCCATATGTATAGACACATACATCCATATGTGTCTATACATATGGATGTATGCACAATGTGACATGTGTACAGGACACACAATCTGTGGGAGTCAGTAGTTGTAGACATCAAACTCTGCCCATCAGACTTGCCAGCCAATGTCTCTCCTGCTGGGTCACTTCAACTCTAATAGCCAGCAACTCTAAAAGGAAGTGCACATGTCAGTTTCTTAGCAAGGAAGAAAAATCTATGGGATTTTTTTTCTAAAGCAAATGACAAAACAGAAAAGAAATACAAAATGTATTAATTAAGGGAATGTTTTCTGTTTTATATTATGAAAATTTTCCTTAAACAAACACCACCTCCCCCACTGAAATGCAGAAATTACATTTGTCAGTGTCACCAATGGAAATACAAATAATCTTAAAATATATTAACAGAATTTATATGTATTGAGGTCCTAAGACATCCATTCAGATTAAGAAGAGAATGACACATTTTCTTCTGATGTTGACTAATATTTCCTGTTGAAAGTAGTGCAAAGAAAGAAAGTATCTTCAAACATCATTTATCACCATCAAAACTGATTTCATTCTGGGAGATCCATTGTGGATTATTCCATCATGGATTCCTTCATGGAAACAGTATTCCTCAAAAGCCTTCAGCCTCAGCCACATCTACTGTAGGAACTAACCCCTCCCCCTCCCCTCCCCTCCCCTCCCTCTCTCCTTCCCTCCCCTCCCCCTCTCCCTCCCCTTTCCCCCTCTCCCTCTCCTCCCCTCCCCCTTCCTCCTCCCCATCTCCTCCCCCCCTCTCTGTGTGAGAGAGAGGGGAACAGAAAGACAGAGACAGAGAGACAGAGAACACTCAGTACACAGATTTTTTTTTTAAATACCAAAACTGGGCTTTATTTTCCTATGTTATTGTCACTGCAACTGTGGACACATTCACTTGGGGTAGCAATTTTCAGTTTCTTCAGGACAGGAGTCCATATTATTACCTTGCGGGAGAGCGTGATGTAAAGGAAGAAGGAAGCTGTTATGGAGCACTTCAGCAACATCCCTTGTCTTCACACAAAGAAAGAGCCATGTGCTCCTTAGCCACAACAGGAACTAATCAATGATAACAGGTACTCACTAAGGCCACCTGCCTGTCTGCAGCTCTGGACAGACAAACCTTGGAGGGTCCATTCTACAAGGGTGCATTTCATCCCAAACCATTGAGCCAGATCACAAGATGATGATAGATTTACTTGTGATTGGTTTCTTTAATTAATTATAATCTTGTGATTTCTTCCATACTCCTTACCTTGGGTCAAAAGAGAAACTGAACAGAATTCAGGACTGCGTTTCAGCAAGTTTACAGTAGGTATAGCAGCCATTAGGGAGGGGGAGGGGGAAAGAAGGGGGAAGAGGGGGAGGGGAAGGGGGATAGGGGGAGGGGAAGAGGGAGAAGAGGGGAGAGAGGGAGGGGGAAAGGGGGAGGGAAAGAGGGAGCAGAGTGGAGAGGGGGAGGGGAATGGGGGAGGGGAGGGGGAGGGAGAGGAGGGGAAAGGGAGGGGAGGGGAGGGGAAAGGGAGGGGAAAGGGAGGGGGAGGGAGATGGGAGGGGAAAGGGAGGGGGAGGAGGAGGGGGAGAGGAGGGGGATAGGGAGAGAGAGAGAAAAACCATTAAAAAACAAATATAAAAAACAAAATCTCAGCACTAGAAACATTTTAGGAGTGAAATTCTTTGACTAAATTATTCAAAACGACTTGATAACTGAAAGGAGGAAGCCATGTGAGGCAGCATTTGCTGTTCACCAAGGAACTTGTGAAAGCTATTAAGTGCCCTGAGCGACACACTTCTTATGTGCACTAACCAGCAGCCTTAGAAAAGGACATCAGTTGGTCCTGATTTAATTTTGGTATTTGGTATCTTTCAAGGAAATTGTCCATTTCCTCCATATTCTCCAGTTGTGTTGAGTACAGGCTCTTGTAGTAGGATCTGATGATTTTTTGGATTTCCTCAGTTTCCGTTATTATATCTCCCTTTTCATTTCTAAGTTTGTTAATTTGGATACTTTCTCTGTGCCCTTTGGTCAGTCTGGCTAAGGGTTTATCTATCTTGTTGATTTTCTCAAAGAACCAGCTCCTGGTTTTGTTGAGTTTTTTGTAATGGTTCTCTTTGTTTCTACTTGATTGATTTCGGCCCTGAGTTTGATGATTTCCTGCCTTCTATTCCTCCTGGTTTAAGGCATTGTACTTGGGGAAAGACTGTGGCCATTGAGCTGGGGACAAAGGTCAAAAGATGCCGAGAGCTGACTAGAGAAGCTCCTGGACCCACCTGTTCTGACAGAAGCAACGGCCTCAGGGGACCACACAAGTATGGGGTATATTCAGATAGTTTTATGAGTATTATATAAGACATTTTCCAAGTTAAGAAATAACTATGCGACAACTATAACATTTATTTATAATAGCTTTACCAGAACAATAGATTTTATCAGTGATTATACCTATGTGCTGGAGGCCAGTCTCTCCAAGTATGATGGGGCTGTGCTATTACTGTTTACTTAATTATAGGAGATGAAATTTCACTAGTGTTGGTGTTACAAGCCAAGGATGCTTTTGAAATAGTCTCTTTGTCTTTCAAAGTTTGGCTTCTCACAGGAGTAGGGCACCCTACTCTACATGTCCCAGATGCTGGCTCTGCTGTGGGAATTCCCAGCATTTCCTCAAAACTGCTCTTACTCTCATTACCAAAACTGTCTAAATGAATAGATTTTCAGAATTTCTTGCTTTCTCAAATGCATCTCCGATTGTGTGTGTGTGTTTGTGTGTGTGTGTTTCAAGACAGGGTTTCTCTGTATAGCCCTGGCTGTCCTGCAGCTCACTTTGTAGACCAGGCTGGCTTCGAACTCAGAAATCTGCCTGCCTCTGCCTCCCAGAGTGCTGGGATTACAGGCGTGTGCCACCACCGCCCTGCTAAAACAACTCTTTTCTAAACGAACTTCTTTCTAAAATACGTTTCCTGGTTGCTGGGGTTCCGGTTCCCCTGGCTTTTCTCTCTTTGCCACGTGACCTGGGCCTGCGGCTGCTTGTCGATCCTTGTCAATCCATGCCTTCTCATCCCCATGACTTCAAGAGCCACAAAACTGTGAATGCTTATCTTTAGAGGTTCAGCACAGCCTGGCTATGTGTGTTTGGTCAAGTAAACTGTTTTCGTAGCCAAGTTCTGCATTCCTATTGATACAGACACGAGAAAACATCTTCAGTTGCCTAAGCAATTATCTTTGGATCTTCAGTTTCGGATTTACAGTGTATAGAGCAGGAGTTTCGTTACTTTCATCTGACTGGATGGGATTGTAGATCTAAAGCATTGTACATACAATGAATTAGGGGGTCCTTAAGACAACACAACTTTAAACTACAGAAGACAAAGTTGATTCACATTGTAAATCTGAGGGTAGCCTGGGCTATATAGTGGGTTCCAGGTCAGCCTCAACTAAAGAAAGATCCTAAACCTGGGCTACATGGTAAACCTTAGCTTAAGAAACACAGAAAGGTTCAAACATAGCCTGACAGGACATTTCTGTAATCCCAGGACTTGAGAGGTGGAGCCAGGAGGATCAGGAGTTTTAGGTCATCCTTGACTACATGGCAAGGCTGAAGCTAGCCTAGAGTATAAGAGAAGAGACACCGCCTCAGAAGAACCACAGACCAAACCAGTTCAGTGAAATTATTTAATATCTGTTTGCTTTTCTTTTAACCTCAAAAAGGCAAGAGCAGACTTTATTGTCCTGAGAGCCTTGTTGTGTGGCTCAGTATCTCCTGTCAACCCCCTGCAGTAGGGCTGTGTGCTGGTGGACTGAGGAAAGGAGTTCAAGGCCAATCAGGACAGGACACCAGTTGTTCAAACTGACAACTCTAAATTCGAGGAAAGAGGAGTCTCAAAGGCTTAAAAATCTCCAGCCTTGGATTTTTCAACCCCTGAACACTGGCTCTACTTTTTAAAGAGGCTCTCTCTCTCTCTATTCTCTCTCTCTCTCTCTCTCTCTCTCTCTCTCTCTCTCTCTCTCTCTCTCTCTCTCTCTCCCTCTGTGTGTGTGTGTGTGTGTGTGTGTGTGTGTGTGTGTGTACGTGTACGTGTGCTTATGCTGAAGCTGAATGTGTCTTTTCTCACTTGTTCAGATAGCTCCTCTCCCCCTTCGAGATGATGGGCAGGGGTCTTCCAAACAAACAGTAACTCTCAGCTTTCAGCAAAACGTTATAATATCTTCTCAAGAGACTTTACCAGTTCAGAATAAGCTTACATCAGAAGGCCCCCTGTATGCTGGTAGATTCTATTTCCTGTGCTCATTTCTGTAAGTTCCCTCCATTCTTACTAGCCATCACTTTTCCAACACAAGGCTTGTGAGCGTCCTTCTGGTAAGGTCTATCTCATTGGTCTCTCCACTTTCAATTTTTCTAAGTCTTCTTCTGGTTCTCAATGTAACAGCTACTAAACTTCCCTGCTTTAGGCAACTGCTTTCCTGCTTGTTTGTTTGTTTATTTATTTATTTGCAATCAACCTAACTCTGCTTCCAACAGGCATTTAAAAATGAACACACACACACACACCACCACCACCACCAACAACAACAACAACAAAATCCACAGTTTCCCTTTGTAAGTTGTGCTCTGATAGAATTCAGAGACACAGCAGAAAATCACACAATTCCATACAACACCATGCTGTCTGATTTACTAAAGATATCCAGATGTTAAGCTCCCACTTATAAAAACTTACCTATCACATATTAAGAGATTGTCTTCATGGGGGGATGCTGATACAAATGTATTGACATATAAGTTTTATTAATAAGTAAGGTTCTTCACTTTAGCAATTTCTTAGAATAAAACAGCAATTTGTTGGTCTCATTTTCTGTATCAATAATTGTATTTGATAAAAGTTTAGGATAGTCACAGTATATGCACTACTAATATTCTGCCAATATTGCACCTGAGTTATCAAAAATTGTGTCTTATGTATGTATAAAGTAAAATGATATCATCTCGATTATTATACAAATTCTTTCAATGGAAATAGCACAGATTTCACAGTTGTGTATGCTATTTAGCTTTCTAGCTTTCACTCAAAGAAATCAAGAGTGGTTTCTAATTCCTGTGAGGTATATATTGTATATTCTACAGATTCCTAATTATGATTTGGAAATGGAGGCAAAAAATGAGCTTTCCAGGACTGATTTAGGTGCTCTATATGAAAAACTCTACAAATAACCACTCTCTTAATTCTGATAGAATGAGATACTGAGAATAGAAGTGCGCTGGGGCTGACTTTCCACTGCGTTCAGAACAGCAGCCAGAAGAGCTGGGAGCACAGGGGGAGGTGTGTGTGTGTGTGTGTGTGTGTGTGTGTAAGGGCTGGGAGCAAGGAGGAGGGGTGTGTGTGTGTGTGCGTGTGTGTAAGGGCTGGGAGCACAGGGGGAGGTGTGTGTGCGTGCGTGCATGCGTGTGTGTGTGTGTGTGTGTGTGTGTGTGTGTGTGTGTAAGAGCTGGGAGTACAGGGGGAGGTGTGTGTGTGTGTGTGTGTATGTGTAAGGGCTGGGAGCACAGGGGGAGGTGTGTGTGTGTGTGTGTGTGTGTGTAAGGGCTGGGAGCACAGGGGGAGGTGTGTGTGTGTGTGTGTGTGTAAGGGCTGGGAGCACAGGAGGAGGGGTGTGTGTAGCATGAACGAGGCCATGATCTCCAACCTGACAAAAGAAATACACAGGCAGAATCTTGGTTGGAAGTAAGACTACGCCTCTTCTGAAAAAAGCCACAGCAGAGCAAACAACCCTGAAGGAAGTCTTTTCTGCGGCCCGGAGGAGAGCGGGTAGAGCCGACATTATTCACCAAGGCTGGCAGCTCTTAGGACAGAGGGCAGCTAAGCATACGGTGCTCCACGCTCAGTGCTGAGCCTTCTGGTGATCGAGAGTGAGACTGGCTGGAAGCAGGAGCTTTTTCCTTTGATTTGACTCTGGTACATAGTGCTTTTGCTCGCCTGAGCTTCCCTGTTCCAGAACTTTCCAGTTGTGTCATTCCAAATGCTAAGCACTGGTTTTATAGGGGTATCAGGGTCACTATTATGTTTTGAAAGAGATTACCACTCTGAAATTAATCATTTTATTTTCACAATGGATATTGCCTTTTCCGATTACAAACTAATGAATATTCTTAGAAACATTAATCAAATCAAACATAACACTATAAACTTGAAAATTAAGCCAGCATGATGGCTCAGCAGGTGAAAGCACTTCTAACCCTAACTAGCTGATTTCAGCCCCCGGGGTCCTTGGTCAGGTAAAGGCTCAATAGAGGCCCTAACAAAGGGAAATTGAGGGGGGAGGTGGGAATGGGTCTGGTGGGGGGCATATACATGGAGGCAGGGGGTGGGAGGAGGGGTTGGGAGTCTTTGGGGAGGGGGGAAATTGGGAAAGGTTTTACCATTGGCAATGTAAATGAAGATATTCAATAAAAAAAGAAAAAATATAATTGCATTTTAAAAATGGCTTTGTCTTATAAACATCTCACTTTTTACATAATTTTAGTTTATATAGTATATGAAACTAATAAAGGACACTTGAGTAAAAAAAAAATAAAGGAAAGAATTGACTCCTTCAGGTTGTTTTCTGACCATTACATGTATGCCATAGTGTGCACACATGCATGTGCACATGTGCACGCACACACACACAAAGTAAATAAATATGCAATACACTTTAAGTGCAAAAAATTATCATTAATAATCTCATCACTTTGGATATATTTTACCACAATCAGAAGACTGTCTTGTGTTGGTAGAGTACATAGTAAGAACAGAGCTAAAGACATTCTAAGATTTGGCTGCATTTCTGAATGTGCTCACATACATATAATGCAACACACATATATAGATAGCTATAGATATCATGGCAAATATAAATAGCAATGCACTAGTGTCAGTGTGTTTTAGAACACAACTTGGTGCTGTTGTTGGCTATTTGGAAGTTGAAGCAACCTGCCTTTGACAAATGGGGAAGGGATGACTTCCCCCAACCACCACTTCCCGCTTCCTCTGGGAGTGGGAGGTCTAATTAATTAGTCTTCTTGAAGAATGCAAAGCCTTAGACTCCTCTGAGGATCTCAGTGGCATGCTGGAATCTCCCACCGAAGCTGTGGAGAACGCCTATTTTCCAGTATGTGAGAAGACAGGGTGATAATTGGCCAAGGGAGGACTATTTTTAATGTATTGTTAATTAGAGACTTAATTACTCCTGTGTTTATTCATTCAGTCAACACTATTTCTGAAAATGTTTATTGAGTTCAAATGTGAGTCAAGCTTGCCAGGGGATGAAGATAAATGATGAGTAAACATGTCAATAGCAATAATGTTTTCAAAAGAAAAAAATAGCGAAGGAGAGGACGAGGCTTGAGGAATAGAACGCTTTCTTGTGAGATCAGATAAGGCTTCCAGGCAGGGCTTTATTGAGAAAGGCACAATGAGTAAATAGCCAAAGCTGAGGAAGGAAGGGCAAGATGCTGGCAAGAAAGAGTGAGCGCAGATGCTTTGATTAAGGTTGTGTTTGACTGCACTAGTATGCTGGAGTGAAGGAAAGAACCGGAAGAAATGATGTCTGTCTTAGGGTTTTATTGCCATGAACAAACACCATGGCCAAGGCAACTCTTATGAAGGACAACATTTATTTGGGGCTGGTTTCCAGGTTCAGAGGTTCAGTCCATTATCATCAAGGCAGGAGCAGGGCAGCATCCAGGCAGGCATAGTGCAGGCAGAGCTGAGAGTTCTACATCTTGATCTGAAGGCTGCTAACAGAATACTGACTTCCAGGCAGCAGGGGTGAGGGTCTTAAGCCCACACTAGCAGTGACACACCTACCCCAACAAGGCCACACCTCCTAATAGTGCCACTCCGTGGGCCAAGCATATTCAAACCATGGCAATATCACACAGTGATGGGGAGATCAGGTCAAGAAAAACCCTTCTCCATTGGAGTAGGTGGAGAAGTGGGGTTGGATGATGTCACATAATTATGGGAGATCAGATCAAGAAGAAATCTCTTCTCCAACTACCCCCCCCCCCCACACACACACACACACAACTTTGGCTAGGATTTTGAGTGAGATGAAAGTTGTTAGAGGCTCTGCACAGAGAAAAGGCATATGCCACCACTTTGGCTCCTGAGTTAAGGACAGTTGGGAAATGGGTATTAACTAAAAGCTGGAGACATAGGAAGAGCCTCTTGCACTCAGTGAGGGTGAGATGAGAGACAGAAGTAGCTTGGGCCAGAGTGGTAGTACTAGAGATGGAGCTTGGATCTCAGACCCAACTTCAAGATTGAAATGACTTGGTTTATCCTGGAGGTAATTAGAGCTACCATAGGCTTGAGTGATGAGGCTTACCTGATACAGAGAATGCTGGGCAAGCAGAGGCGTTGAGAGAGGATGGAGAAGAGAAAGACAGGGGCAAGGGGACTGGGAGAATCCTCAAGTTCTAGAGCTACTTGTTCGGAAAAGGCACAGGATGATGTGAAGAGAAGATGTTCAAAATGAGTTTTCCAAGGGATTCTTGAACCATTCCTGTGAAACACAGCAATTTCCATTTTTATACCCTGTAGATGCAACCCCCAAGGAGAGAGCTGGTGATGCTCACACTTAGGTTGTTTGACCTCAAAGAGAGATGTAGTGACCCCTTTCACAGTCCCTTACCAAGCAATGAGTTCATGTTTAAACAGAAGAAAAAAAATGCTTTTCTCTTGAAGTAAGGGATATAGCCAGAATAGATCAAAACCAGCCAATTTTAAAGTTCTAAAACTCACTTAATAAGATCTTTGTTATTTGTACAAATGATAAAGAGATTTTAGGAAATTAGAAGGATCACAGTAGGGGCCAAAGACAAGGAAAAGAACTGCAATGGCTTCAGTGAGCTCACTGATAGGGAGTCTACTCTACCCATGGGCATTAAACTGGGCAAAGTCAGAGCTTGAGACCAATGAGACCTGTGCCAGAAGTCTACCAGTGAGTGTTGAAGGACTGCACCCAAGGAAGAGTGGAATATTGAAGTAGATTCTGTAGGGAAAAGACTGAGTCAGGATGGAACAGGGTATCCATATTTCCCTGAGGAAAAGGAAGCCCAGATGTACAGTCATAACCAATAAAATCCCGAAAAATCACTCAGCCTCCATGCAAAAGCTTCCAAGTTTTTCTCCTCAACTTGCTTTTTGGTCATGGCGTTTCATTGCAGCAACAGAAAAGTAAGACTCTAGTCCTTCCACTTTCAGTCTTGCTTCATGGTCACCATAACGCAAGCCATCTGCTCTGCCTCATTCTCTTGTGATCACAATGGATTGCTCATCACAGGTCCCAAAGCTACTAGACCAACCCTAGATGCAAGCCCTGGAGATCATGATCAGCTTTTCTCCTCTTTAAGTTGATTTTCTCAAAGAATTTGTCACTGATGAAAAAAAATTACCTGGTAAGAAAAGATAAAACAAAATAACCAAGCATTCTTTTCTTGACCAGAGGTTCAAAGGTTCAAAGATCAAGACATACAGATGGGAATACCAGAACACCGAGAAATTTCAGGAGATGAAAATAATTGTCATCAGCATTAGAATTTCAAGCTAGTTTGTAAACTCAGCTCTGTGTGGCTCCTAAAACTCTGTCTTTCAGTACAGCCCGTTCCCTGCTTTGATGGAAAGGCATTACTACCTGTTTGTACCCTGCGTTTTGATCCTGATTGATCATCACTTCTTCACATCTGTTTTCTTGACTGACAACTTGGAAACGTTAGGGGATTATGAATGGGATAAAAACATGCATTTCAAATTGTAGTGGTTGTCATATTGTTAATATTTCCAAAAGAGTGTATAGGTTTCATCAGGTGAGTCACACTTAAAAAACTGTGTGTGTGTGTGTGTGTGTGTGTGTGTGTGTGTGAGAGAGAGAGAGAGAGAGAGAGAGAGAGAGAGAGAGAGAGAGAGAGAGGGAAGTATGTGTGTATCTGTGTGTGAGTGTGTGTACTGTAGTGTGTATGTTTATATGTGCATGGTGTGTGGGTCTCTGTATTAGTGTGTATATCTGTGTAAGAGTGGATATGTTGCAGTGTGTATGTGTGTGTGTGTGTCCATGGTATGTGTGTCTGTATGTGTGGTTTGTATATGTGTGTGTGTGTGTGTGTGTGTGTGTATGTGTTGGTCTACCTTAATTCAAGAGAGGAAGACAATTTTAGCTGAAAAGACCTCATAAGCTAAATGAGAACTATTCAAAGTGTTAAGCAAAGCAGCAATTTTTAAATTATTTGCATTTCCCCTGTTTATATCATGACTAGATGCATGGACCTGAAATCCACAGACACTGTCTTTTTCACACATCTCAATAATCTTGAAAAAAAAAACCTTCACATTCTTAATTAAAAGATATGCAGAGAACAAATTGAATACTTGATTTAATCGTGAAATAAAGATAAGCTCAAAGTATTTTTTCAATTTTTTTACTTCTCGAATGTAAAACATAATTAGATCATTTACCCTCTTTCCTTTCATCTCTCCCCTCCAACCCTTCCCATGTACCCTATGAAACTCATGGATTCTGTCAAAACACACACACACACACACACACACACACACACACACTTAAACATATAAATACAACCTGTCCAGCTCAAATATTTTTATTTGTATGTATATTGTTTCTGGCTGGCCACTTGGTATTACAAAACCAATTTACAGGGTCTTCTCTGAGAGTTACTATTTCTCCTGCTCTCTGTGTTCCCTTAGTTCTCTGTAGTTCCTTGTGCAGGGTTGAGACACCATTTGATTTTCCCTTTCTACAGTAGTGTGCTTACTGGTGCTTTCCTTTTTCTGCTTTTGTTTAGGCATCGATGCTGATGAGAGTTTGTGGGTGTAGCTTCTTTGATATTTCTAGCTACCATCTAAATATTTACCCTTATGCCCACAGATAAGCAATAGTTCTCATTCTTCATCAAAGAGTTATCTTCTTGCAACAGATAGAGACCATTGCCTGGCCTCGTTGGGAGAAGCATCCTCACTTAGGCTTTCCTTCTGGTTTAACTTCTTTGGGTCTGTGGGTTGTATCGTGAGTATTCTGTACTTTTTGGCTAATATCCACTTATCAGTGAGTACATACCATGTATGTCCTTTTGGGTCTAAGTTACTTCATTCAGGATATTTTCTTTTTTTAAAAAAAGTACACTGTAGCAGTCTTTAGACACTCCAGAAGGGGATGTCAGATCTTGTTATGGAAGGTTGTGAACCACCATGTAGTTGCTGGGATTTGAACTCAGGACCTTCAGAAGAGCAGTTAGTGCTCTTAATCACTGAGCCATCTCTTCAACCCAGGATGATATTTTCTAGTTCCATCCATTTGCCTGCAAAATTAATGATGTCCTCATATTTTAATAGATGAATAGTATTCCATTGTGTAAATGAACCACATTTTCTGTATCCATTCCTCAGTTGAGGGACATCTAGGTTGTTTCCAGGTTCTAGCTATTACAAATAAGGCTGCTATGAACATAGTGGAGCACACATGCTTGTGGCATGGTAGAGCATCTTTTGAGTATATGCCCAGGAGTAGTATAGCTGGGTCTTTACGTAGAACTTTTTCCAGTTTTCTGAGGAACCACCAGATTGATTTCCAAAGTGATTGTAGCAGTTTGCAATTCCACCAGCAATGGAGGATTGTTCATCTTTCTCCACATCTTTGCCAACATGTGCTGTCACTTGAGTTTTTGATCTTAGCCATTCTGGTTGATGTAAGATGGAATCTCAGGGTTGTTTTGATCCGTATTTCTCTGATAACTAAATACTTTGAACATTTCTTTAAGTGCTTCTCAGCCATTCCTTTGTTGAGAAGTCTCTGTTTAGCTCTGTACCCCAGTTTTTAAATTGGGTTATTTTAGGTTGTCTTTATTAATCTTGGAAGGCAATGCTGAAATTCAAATTCCAAGTTGATACACATTTCAATTGCCCCACAACAGACCTCTGTCAGCAGGCTTCATACTTCTGAGAAGACATTTCCACCCGCCTTCTCTCCACACAAGGTCCTTTTAGATATGATCACACCAGGTCAATTAGAATCAGCTGAAACATTTTTGCTTTTGTCTCACATTCACTAATGTTTTATTTTAGCTTTCATGGCTGTGGTCTAAAACTCTTGCTGATAAGTACTCTTTTAAGAACCACGATTCCTAAATGCTGATGGGTCTCAGAATCCCCCAGAGAGTTTGTCAAAGCACAGGCTTCTATTTTCTTCCCCAGACACTGTGACTAGATAGGTCTAGGTGTGATTCAAGGGGATGCATCTCTAACAAGTTCCAAAGTGACAGATGATGCTAATCCCTAGGGGCCATAGTCCTTCAGCAGATGTGGTCATGTAGACAAGACAACATTCCAATTCATTTCCCACGTCCTTGGGAAATGAATTCCTCCAAGACGATCAAAGTGTGGAGTGCCAGTTCCCAATCTCTTGCTCTACAGCGATTGGAGGTATGGTACAGAGAGGTAGGGGATACTGGATGCTCTGACATCTTGGAGAAGCAGAGCAATACCTCCTTTAGAGAGATTTCAGAGAAATGCTAAGTGTAGGTGCTGGGTCGACTCAAAGTCTCCATCAGCCAATGGGCTGGAGAAGGGCAACAAGTCCTTCTTCTGTGCCAGCTTTTGCCCATCCCAGGTGTGTTGCTGGTCTCCCACGGTGGAAGCTCACTTGAATGGCTTTTACTGAACCCAGATTTGATAGGGAAAGCACTTTCCGCTTATGCTACTTGTCAACTGGCTTATCCTGAATCTTTGCTGGCGCCTATTACACAGATACAGTAATTGTATTTGTGCTATAATTTTTTATATTGGATAAATCTTTGTAAAGATCTTTCAGAGGTCAGCCTCAGTAGCCTTTCATCTTGGTAAATGAAACAAATCTGTTAAGCTGTGTCGCCTAGGGCTCCTCTGAGTCACTGGGTGTGGAGATGAAATCCATTGGCACCTAAGCTCTACATCTTTTGCTTGAAACAACTCAGTTACCCAGTCATATAGCCTTCAGGGAGCTGGGGAAAGTCCTAGAAGAGATGAAAAGCTAAGAGTTCAAAAATAAAGAACTTGGAAGTCAAGATTGTTTTCAGAAACTAGAGAAACATAGAAAGACCCAATAATTATTTAAGCTTTGAATCCAATACTGAATAGGAAAACTGCTATTTCCACTTATAGTCAATATTGATAGATATTTGCCAGTCCAATGGTCATTTTTAGTTTCAAACAATTCTACTTCATTTTACAAGGATTGCTTGTAAGTATAACTGTCAAAAAGTTAAGGTATTAGCTACTTACTTCTAGTCTACTCCAGGTACTAGTAGTCATCAAAGACTTTCTCTCTCTTACTCTCTGTAACTGCTTAACATTGCACTTATTCATTTGCCTTCACGTCTACACTTCTCTCCTCCAACAGCCTCTGCCTTGTTTCCTGCATTTCTCTCTTTGCTGTCCTTTCCATGAAGTCATTACAGACTCAGAACTCTGGGATCTCAATGAAGTAGTAAGAGCTAGTGTGGTTTGAGTCACTACAAAGACTTCCTTGGTGCTAGGGCCCTAGTTGTACCTGGTACCTTTAATCTGATCACAGGCTGCAAATTGAATTTGACCTGGTCCTAGGGCCAGCTTCACCATTCAAAGTTCTTCTTAGATTTAGAATTCACGTTCTGGGTTAAGAGCAGCTGCACCTTCTATTCTTTCAAAAACTGAAATGATTGCATTTTCTTTATATTTTTTTTATCCTCACCAGCTAACTGGCTTACTCTTGGGCCCACATTTCTTTCTTCCTTTCAGCATTAAATCAATCAACAGCAATGTGTACTCCTAACAATTGAGTCAATATTTTTGACTAGCATCTAGAGCAGGGGTCTGCAGATGTTGTAAGTTAAGATGAAAAGAGAGACCATTTCAGGTCTATAGACCACATAGTCCTGCCTCAGGACTCAGCTCTGCCTGGGTCACACAAAAGCAGTCACAGGAGGAATGGGATTGGTTCGTATAAAAATTTGTGTATACGCATTCAGATTTGCATTTTGTATAATGTGTCAGCCATCTAAAAATGTAAAGACTATTCTTAGCTTAAAGGACTTATGAAAGCAGCACTGCACCAGATTGGGACCATGGTGGTAGTTGGCCAACTCTTGCTCTGGAGCTAGATGCTGCATTGTCTGTCTTCCAAGTCATCACTGGGGTTGTTTACCCAAAGCTTTGGCTCTGCACGACTGAGACGACTAACATTTTGCTAGACTTTCACCATGGCAGCCTTTACTTCAAACACCCATTTCTCTGTTGTTCTAGACCAGATTTTGCTGGCATTACAAATAGCCCCCAAATGTCAGACTTCTAAAAGTTATGGCAGCGTGCAGCAGACACAGCATCAGGCCTAGCTTCCACAGCAAATATGAGGCAAAGAGCAAATTAAGATGAGGGTGAAGCTATGATCTTTTAAAGCCTGTGCCTTGGGCTATCACTTCCGACAAGGCTGCATTGCTCCCCCCCAAAAGTGTCACCAGCCAGGACCCAACTATTCAAATATGCCCTATGTAAGATATTCCTTATTTAAATCACCTCAAGTTGTTTTATTTCATTCTTTTAAAAAAGGAAACTAGTGATCCTGAGATGAGACTCCAAAGGATAGAATAAGCTATATAATAAAATTGAAGCTAAATCAATGGTGATCATAGCACTAATACATTGACATGAAATGTTAGCCTTTATTAAGGATATAGAAAAATAAGGGTGGAAGAAAGGAGCACACACTTAGGACAAACAACTCACTCTTTTTAATTTCATTTTAAAACCCTCCATGAATGTAATCTCTGATAAGTGGATATTAATTAGCCCAGAAGCCCTGAATACCCAAGGCACAAATTGCATAACAAATGACTTCCATGAAGAAATATGGAGAGGGTCCTGATCCTGGAAAGGATTGATCTAGCATTGGAAGGGAATATAAGGACAGAGAAAAAGGAGGGAGGTGACTGGAGAAGGGATGGAGAGAAGAAGGTTTATGGGACATATGGGGAAGGGGGATCCGGGAAAGGGGAAATCATTTGGAATGTAAACAAAGAATATAGAAAATAAAAATATTACAAAAAAAGAAAAAATAATAAAACCCTCCATGAAATCTTTAAGATGGAGGCTTATTTAATATCCCTGATCATAATTATTTCTTTGAAATGATGAAAGGTAAAAACACTAGAAAATACTATGTCTTCCTCTCCATCCTCTTCCTTCAGTTGCTACAATCCTCTCCTCAGAGGATGGTGTTTGTGAGAACCCTACAATACCCCTGAGGATGCAGCATCTGGCAAAGCAGATACAACTCTCAAATACACAAAACACTTGAGGCGGTATGGGCAGTATGGGTCTGCCACCTTCACAAGGATGCTAACAACCTCATTAAGCCAAGATGGGTTCACACCGATGCTTTCTGCATTAGGAAAGCCATCACATCTGTGACCTTCTGTGTCTTTTCTCTTGCCTTGGATTAATCTTGAGAACTGGAATCAGAATGTATACAGTCCGCCTATTTGCGGTACATGTTCTTCTCTTTGAATGACCTGCAAGGTTCCCCCACAGCTGGAAAAAGCTTTCTCCACTTGGTCTGAAGAGAAGTTACCTTCCAGGAGCCAAGCTACTCTCACACTAGAAGAACCTGTTCCTTCCATACCTCTGAATATCAAAACAAGTAGCCCATAGACATGACATATAAGATTGTCAGGATTAACAGTTCTGAAATCTGTGCAGTAGGCCGTCAGGTCCAGGGGAGAGCAGCAGTAATTCACAGGTTGAATGCAGAATTCTTTTCTTGAGTTCCTTGATACCTTGATTCCCTCCCCACCCCTGGAAAGGATTTCAGCTGATTGCATGAAGCTCTTTCACATAAAAATGTATTTTCCTCTTTATTCAAGGCTTACTGATTTAAATGCTATTTTGAAAAATATTTTTCACATCTAGGTTTCTGTTTGACCATGAAAACAGTAGTCTAGCCACACTAATGCCTAAAGAGATTACTTAAAACTGTATGTCAGGCATTGAGGACAGAGTGGTCATCAATACTGTTAGACTTGTGACCTTAAGCGATACAAACAATACAAGTTAATAAATCAAAACTGAATTAACACAAAATGAATATAAGGAAGTGTATGTGTAGAGAGACCAATGAACCAAGGCATTAGGCTAATAGTGCCTGATGGGCTCAGATGTCCAAGGCCCACATATTGTAGCCTCTCCTTAATACCATACTATAGGCACCACTATCTGAGCCATCTTTGTGAATATAACTGCTCACTATGGTTATTTGCAAGCACACATACAGACTTAGAAGCTCATGTAGGCTAACTGCTCAATGTGGCATCTGTTTCTCTCTTCCTACTTCTTTTGGCTATGTCTTAGCTGGTGTTTGTTTGGTGTCTTAGCTTGTATGTGTTTGTTTCCTACTGGCACCATTTATTTGAAACTCACTAAAAACAGAAAGACCCCAAAGAATATGTTCCTGAGAACGTATCATTCAATGTTTTTACCATGACTTGGCCAACATTGCCAAGACTCAAACTCAGGACAGGACAGGGAGGTTGAATCTTTTTTCCAAGGTATAGATTAACTACTTCATTTCCAAATGTAAGACCCTGTATTATTACTGATCTACTCAAATTGACCTGGTATGAGCTGGAAGTGATCAATCAACACAGTGGCCAGAAGCCCTTGCCAGGTTTATCATACTACCTTTAGGATCCACAAAGAAATAGAAATGTCATGTTGACCACAAGTCAGACAACAGTTCAAGTATTACTCAAAATCAAAGTTAACTTGCTTCTGGGAGTCTAGAGAGAAAAGGTTTTGTTAGGAAACTCCAGTCCTCTTAGAACTTAATGACTTCTGCACTGTGAGGAGTCCACCAGGCAGAGTGAGCTCTTTCAAACACTGAACACTAATTGAGAGTGTATTCTCTATTGTTTCTTCTGTGAGCACTATATTTTTCATCCTGTCCTGATGCTAAACGTTCTTGGTCTTCAGCCATTCATCACCTTCTCTTCAGTTACTTCTGTTCTAGTTCCTAGCCTCTGTCCTCAATCCAGTGACTTTGCTCTCTAAGTCCTAATCTTGTTCCTTATTTCAATTTTGTTGGTATTCACCAGGGACTGTATCTTAAAAGTAGTATGTCAACTCAGATAACTCACACACCAGTTCTTGTCAAATATTATTCAAAGTCCAATGCTGATTCTTGTTTATAGAAAGGAAGAAATAGATAAAACTTACAAATTTTGTGTCAAATCTGTTTATGATTCTGTCACATGTAATATACTTATCATTATGCTAGATCAGCAGTTCACAATATAAGGGTCATTGACTATCTGAAAACACTCACTTCTGATGGTCTTAGAAACTGAGACACCATTCAGTAGCAAAAACTACAGCTATGAAGTAGTGACACAAATAGAATTATGATTAGGGGTTCCTAAGACATTCAGAAATACATGTTTTCTAGTGGTCGTGATGCACAGGGTAAGAAACACTGCACTAGATAAACCCCCGAATCATGAAATTGTTTTTGTGCTTATTTCTGAAATTATTTCCCCATCATATTGTCAATTATTTTAATAATTAGTAGGATTGGCACCTTTGTAGATTTGTAAATTGCTTTTTTATTATTTAAGTGATAAAGGGGTCAAGGAAATGGTTTGAAGAAAGAGAAATTACTCTGTAGTCTCTCAACAGAATCATATCATGTTACGGATCAGGCTACATAGTGATATCTGACAACTAACATTAGTATTCAGTATACATACACGCTTTAATTAAAGGGGAAATGAAAATTAATTCTCCTAAAAATGGAATTTTAAGGAGCCAACTCTGTGCAGGAACCATATTTACAACAGGACCTGTATACTGAGATTTTATTCATGACTAGTTCTGGTTTATTTTTATTGGCAAGACAAATAGCAGATATTGGGCTTGTCAATTAAGGGAGTCAAAATCGATGTTATTAGACTAGAAATGCTGGGAACACAGAATTTTTAGTGGTTTTTTTTTTTTCATAATGAAAAATTATCAGATGTTGGAATTATACTTTTGGTCTCTTTTTCCATTTCTTTCATTGTATTTTGTTCATCTGTGTCCGTAATACTTAGAAGCTAGCCATCCATATAAAAGCACTCATGAAACTTTGCATGGATTAGAGAAAAGAAGGCAGCTGTGAATAGATGCTCTTTTGCAGAGCAAACTCCTCTGGCTAGCCACTCTGTCACACAGGCACAGGCAGCCACAGTAAGTAGTGCTGTCATCGGGGTTTTCAAGGGAACCAAACCTTTGAAATGATCGCAGAGGTGTTGCCCATGTGACTAAAACAGAACAAATAGATTTTTTGGTAAAAGGAGTCCTATGTGCGGCTTAGCTCTTTCATCCACAGCAGTTACTATAGCGACGACGCTGTGAAAACATTGCTCATTTATAGTTAATCTCACTGGAAAACTGCTGACTTGACTTGGGTTTATGGTCCATTTCAGAGGATTTTCTGCTTCACCTATGAGGGAGTTTCCTCACACCTCCTAGTATGGCTTCTGGAAGAAGGTGTGCCGGGGCAGAGAACATTTATCTGCATTGTTTATTTTCAGTGTTCCAGATTACCCAGAAGAACACATAAGCCTTGTAGATCATTAGCTTATTTTGATCTTGAATAATGTTATCTTGATGCAGGAACATTTTAAACAGATAACCATCCCTCTATGGGTAAAGAAACTTCAGAGGAAAAAAAATGTAAATCAGTTCCTACAGTTAAGAAAGCCAATTGAAAACAAAACAAAACAAAACAAAACAAAACAAAACAAAACAAAAGGCCAGGCAGTAGTGGTGCATGCCTTTAATCCCAGCACTTGGGAGGCAGAGGCAGGCAGATTTCAGAATTCTATGCCAGCCTGGTCTACAGAGTGAGTTCCAGGACAGCCAGGGCTACACAGAGAAACCCTGTCTCAAAACAAAACAATACAAAACAAAACAAAAAAAGCCAATTAATTTGCTTTGTTATTGAGTTACTAGGGATATGTACACAAAACAACACATTATATGTATGCCTGGTGTATGTGTAAATATATGTCTATATAAAGATGTATATGTATACTTTTCACAGAGACTTAGTATCCTGCAGTAATGAGGCTACCAATTGCAGCTTAGCTGTGCATATATTTTGAAGGAAACAAAATAGAATACGTTTCATATACTCCACACCATCAGCTGTATTTTCAGCCTGTGTTTTTCCTTTTTCATATCCATTTTCATCTACTACCATGCTGTATACTTAAACATTGTGTTGGTTACTTATTGACAGGTCCTCTCTTTAAAGACCAAGTTCTCTGAGGAGAGGCACATTAAGCGTCTCTTCTGGTGTCCATTATTCATTCACACAGTTGACATCATGAGACAATAATCTCGTAATGATAAAGTATCTCATACTTAAGTTTATTTTGCACAAGTTAAATAACCTACGTTCATTAGTTGCAAAGTGCCAAGATACTTTTTCTCTGAAGGATCAGATGTTAAATTGTTTCCTGGATCTTTAAAAATCCAAGGTGGCTTCAGCTGTGCTCTAGAATCAGTACCCACCTGTTCCTCCTTGCCAGATGCTGAAAATGGAGGAGGTCTGGCCCTGGTTGGTGCAGCTGGTTTGCTAATCCAGTGAAAACCCATTCTTCTGGTGAATGCCTGGAACTACAGCAGACTGACCATTCCAGGGATTGGTTCCTAGGTTTCACCACTCCCTTCCTCTCCCCTCTCCCTCCCTCTCTCCCTACTCTCCCTCACTCCCTGTCTCCCTCCCTCCCTCTCTCCCTCCTCTCCCTCCCTCCCTGTCTTCCTCCCTCTCTCCCTCCTCTCCCTCCCACCCTCTCTCCCTCCCTCCCTCCCTCTCTCCCTCTCTCCTTCTCTCCCTCCCTCCCCCTCTCCCTCTCTCCTTCTCTCCCTCCCTCCCCCTCTCCCTCTCTCCCTCTCTCCCCCTCTCCCTCCCTCCCCCTCTCCCTCTCTCCCTGTCTCCCCCTCTCCTTCCCTCCCCCTTTCCCCCTCTCCCTCCCTCTCTCCCTCTCTTCCCCTCTCCCTCCCTCCCTCTCTCCTCCCTTCCTCTCTTCCCCTCTCCCTCCCCTTCCCCCACCACCAATTAAATTGTCAAAAATTGAAAACACCAGACCGTTCTAACACCTTAAAACCAGCAGATTACACAACTGCTGGGCAGAGAATATTTTGCCCCTTCTTCCTTGGCCTGGGCAGGCTGCGGAGGTCACAAACTATCAGTGCCCTAAGAAATTTATACATCTGCAACTTCTCCATTGCATTACCTGGTCCAACTCCTAATCCTCTACCCCCTTCTTTTCCTGTCCTCCATAAAATCCCACCTCCATATCTTCTCCCAGTGATTAGCTTCTGCTGTCTTTATTAGCCAATCAACAATTAGGGAAACAGTTTGGGAAACAATCAGGAAACTTCCCCTACATTAAATTTTCTAGAATTTCAAGACATGAGGTCTCTATACAAATATTCTCCTCTCCTCTTGTAGTTCATAAACAGCTATACAATATAGGTTAAAAGAAACATTGAAAAGTTCCAATAAAACATTTCCAGTAACAGTTGAACACAAGTCTAAGTGTCATGAAATATTCTTTTTCACCACAGCTATTTAGAAAGCAAAATCTATTCTTTGCTTTGAAGACTTAATTTGACCCATGGATCACAGTTTAACACTTTTTTGTTAGAAGCCACACTTTTATACAACAGAAATTCAAGTATAATGAAGAACTTATATTCAGGTAGCTTTAGGAGGGTCCGTTAGCAGCCTGGTATACTGCTGTATGCCACTCAGCACCTCTCTGCAATGATCAAACAGGAATACTGGAAAAATTTAACAGGCTCAGCGTTACTTTTCTGTCTCTTAATGGAGCAGATGACTTTCATTGGATATGTTATAATCCTGTGACTATTATTAATATTATTTTCAAGCAAGGATCTTTTGGCAATATTCTCTTTGAAGCTGCCAATATTCACTTTTTGTGATGGGGCATTCCATTGAGCTGGAATGGAAAACTCTAAAAATCTATGTGCTAGAGTTCAGGTAAACAGCTACATACCACACCATGCTAAGAGCAAAGGCCCCGGTGAGGACCACAATCCAGGACATGATCCAGCACTGCACATCTCCATGGATCACCGCAAATTACCTGTGCCTCAGACCTTCCAACACATGCTTTGTGCCAGTACTAGCTCATAGATCAAACACGAGTGAGTGAATTTAGAACAAATACATGCTAGATATGCCAGATTTATTACTGTTATTTTAATGGATGCTTTTTACCTACTGCCTCCTTTGTAGATTCTAAGTCTGGTATATTAGTAGTTAACAGACCATACACAAAACCATGTCCTATGAAAAACCAGAGAAGTCCTATGAAAAACCAGAGAAATGCTTTTGTTTCAGTACATAAATTAGAATTTAGAGTTTGCTTAAGGTGCTTCCTTCTTCCCATTACCACTAGTAGTGAAAGGCCCTCACTCTGTTCTGATGAGAACTATATGCCCTGAGAGCCAGGTCCATCCCTGGGTGAGGTCTGGCGTGTGACCGGCTTTCAAAAACATCCCACTATGCTTTTGTTTACAATGATTGCCCTCTCTTGTCCTTTCCCCCTGTGTCCTTACAGTATAGTCAAATGACATTGAGTCTAAACCTTGAGATCTCATCCTCTGGGAAAAGAGATCTAGGGAGATTCAGCTAGAGAGACAGACATTTTACAAAGGAGAGAGAAATGAAATATAATCCAGACCCAGAAATACCACAGAGGGCAAGCAGAGCATGGTCTCATGGACTTTCCCAAGTATGGAGGGAACCAAGCGGTGGTAGCATGAACTGGGAGCAGAGAGAAGTCGCAATAACACAGTAGGTGTGGTGACGGGGTTCAAAGAAATCTGCACTACCAAGCTATTATTTCTTTCAGTGCTTCTAGCAAAATTAAACCCTTGACAGACAGATTTTCTTCCTCAGTACAAACCTCTAGCTCGCTTCTGCCCTGACAAGTCAGATACCAAGCTGAGGGGAAAGGTGAAGACAAGTTTATCTTTGTATCTTCGTATGTGAACCACCACCAAAAAGATAAACCTAATCCAAGTTTAAAAAAAAAATCACAGGAGACAATGCAGTCACCCATCATTTTGTAGGCACAGAGAAATTAATCTGTCACTCCGAGGAATTTGTGGTATAATTTGACAGCCTTTGAGCTAAGATCAGTTTTGTGCTGCATATGTCAGAAACAAGTGGTTTGTGAACATTTTAGGAAAATGTTTGTTCTTGTAATTGGGTATTCATTTCTTGATTCCCCTTCATATCAATGGCCATGTCAAACGTGAGGGTGAACCAGTAGCTGTGAGGATGATGTTTGCCTCTTGTCGAGGGAGATGCTGTGCCATCATGGGCTTCAATATGGTTCGTCGACAATATAAAGAAAGTTAAATGAGTCGGGGTTGGGGAAAGAGGAAAGCAGGGTAATTTAGAGAAACAGGAAGCTCATTTGAGGCTTTCAGTGAATTGGATAAATGTTTTATTTCTTCAACATTCTGCAACTTCTGAAACACTGACAGGAAATACTAAGAGCAGTCACTGTGTTAGAGAGTGTTCACATAAACAGAATGCCAACTGCTACTTGGTAAAAATTAAAGTGTGTCCAAAATCCTTTTGTGTGTTCTGATCTTTCTGTGTCTGCCTTCACACATAATGTTCTATCAGTTATGTGTTGAGAATGTTTTCCAACCTTTTCTCATCCTCACTTCCTGTAGTCAGTCAACATACATGGGGACAAAGGCATTTCCTCCGCACAGAACTTAGGACACTGTCAGAAGCTGAAAAACGAAGACAATTTCCCTATTACGACAGCTCCATTCCACTGTCAGATACTACAAACATGGCGACCGATGAAAGGGCACCCTATCATGTGCAAAGTTTATCGATGCTGGTGTGCAGAACCTGTAAAGGCCAGAGGCAAGGGAGACAAGGCAAACGTCTTGGGCAGGATTCTGGAAGACCACCCTAGTGACCCTTATTTTACAGAATCCCCCACCTTTCAGAGGGTTCAGAGGTATCATTATGAGTATCATTTTAGCTCAGAAAATATTTAATTTTTGTCATATGTGTTTTGACACTTAATAGATTGAGAAAAGTGGGTTTTTAAATTTATTATTAACATATTGCTTGTAATTTACAAGCTGTTTCATTTTTTATAAAAGTTAAATTATAAATATTAAGAAGTGAACATTAATTCGTGGATTGTATTTTCTTAGTACAAAGCTATTTAAAGTGACAAAAAGAAACATTTGGACTATGGCCAGTTAAATAATAACATTGCCTATATTTCCCAATTTTTATTACGCTTTCCCTGGCTGACAAAAACTATTTCACTTGGGTCATCTTTACAATGTGTCAATTAGCATTAAAATGCAGTTTAGATCAGTGTCAGTTGAAAACTATAAATACCACCATTAGATATAGTCCCTTCCCTAATATGCCCATGACATTTTTTAATCCAAATTAGAAGAGTCATGGGAAGGTATTATACATTAGTCAATTCCATCAGTTATAAAAGAACTTCAAGTTGCTGTGGAATTTGGCTTCATCTTCAAGAGCCTGGGAGGAACAGCATCTCCACCTTCATCAAGAAGTCCAAACTAAACTTCAGTTTCCTCCTTTCCAAGGGTTTGTACCTTCACTTTTCCATATAATATTCAGTACTGTGTAGTCAAAGTTTGAGATAGTCATTAATATATTTTATCTCATTATAATAGATGGCATAATACTTTCTAACCATGGAAGCAAGCTTAAAAGGGAGGTTAAGAAATTAATTTACTCACTCTTTTCAGCCCATAGACATTTATTAGATTTCAGCACGGCATCTAATAAATCTCAAATGTTGCAAAGAGTTTATTGCTCAGCCACAGTAAGGCAGAACTGCAATAAAGGTGTGTTGTTTCCAGTGATCTACACAAGTTGCTATGGTTACAGAGAAGGAAGGGCTTAATTACCTATGCCCAGCCTGCTCCGAGGAGACCTAACACAGGAGGGAAAACAAGAGGCCAGTGGGACCAGTATTTTCAGCAAAGGGCATCGTCACTGGAAACGAACCCCACGTAGCAGTCTTGAAGGTGGCTCAGTGGGACTGGAACACTATATGCTCCTGCCTCATCATTCACCACCTTGCGGTGTCTTCCCTTTCTTTGCATCTCTCTTCCTTTAGGCTTAAGCCTCTGAGTTCAAAGACTGTGTGATATCTTCTTTAGTGTTCTCTGCAGCAATCACAGTACCCAGTCCACTGTTTGGGTTAATCCACAGTTTGAATAATATATAAAAAGTGTAAGTAAATGAATGAGCCTATGGCTCTGGGAATGACAGTTGCTATAAATCCCAAAATTATATCTCTTAGCTTTCATAATGCCATTTAAAAAGAGAAGAATATATCACATACAATTAATTTTGCTTCTGTAAGTATTTATGAAATGTAATTATTTCTCACTCTCTACTTTTCCCAGTATTATTTTCTCCTCAGATGCCTTCTATCCCAGCATGCTGCTGAAATTTCTCTGCTAAAGGTCACCCCCCACACACACAGGTTTGGCACATATGAAGACCTACTTCAGTCCCTGTCATACTGAACCAGACAGTTTCTAGGTCTGCACACCCATGCTGGTTTTTTTTCTTCTATTTTCTATCATCATTTAGGTTGTCTTCATTTTGGAATGTCAACACATTCACACTCTATACAACAACAGCCATCACACACACACACACACACACACACCACCTTCCTAGTTTTACATCTAGCTAACCTTGCATCTCTTACTTCCTCTGCCTCCCCTGTGCTGACTGCCTATACACATGGTGTAATGTTCTTATTGCATTTAGGAAACAGTCTAGAACTATACATCTGTGTTTCTCTGGCTGACTGTAAATAGAATTCTGCAGGCAGGAGAAACAGATGTGTGTGCATTTCTGTGTGCTCTAGCTTTACTGTCGTCCATGGCAGGTATCAATATATGAGTGTTCTCCCTGCTAGTAAGACTAATAAAAAAGAATTTAGGACGGCAAACGATAGGTCTTTGTGACAAGGCAATCTCATTTTAATGGATCGGATGGTAGTGAGATTTCTCAATGTTTATCAATCAGTGGTAGCACCATGGCCAAGAAGCGGATAGCTGTGATTGGAGCTGGGACCAGCGGCCTGGGAGCCATCAAGTGCTGCTTGGATGAAGACCTGGAGCCCACCTGCTTTGAGAGAAGTGATGACATTGGAGGCCTGTGGAAATTTCAAGTATATTTGCATTTTATTTGATTTTATTTTTTATTTTTTTGTAGAGCATTCAAAAGACTTGTATTTTATTTATTTCTTTTTATTGGATGTTTTCTTTATTTACATTTCAAATGCTATCCCCTTTCCCAGTCCCCCCCCCCCCCCAATGAAATACCCTATCCTATTCTCCTCCCCCCTGCTTCTTTGAGGGTGTTCTTCCACCCACCTACTCCCACCTCCCTGCCCTCAATTCCCCTATTCTGGGGTATCTATCAAGCCTTCATAGTACCAAGGAACTCTCCTCCCATTGATGCCTGACAAGGCATTCCTCTGCAACATATGCAGCTGGAACCATGTGTACTCCTTGGTTGATGGCTTAGTCCCTGGGAGCTCTTGGAGGGAGGGGGTCTGATTGTTTGATATTGTTGGTTTTCCTATGAGGTTGCAAACTCCTTCGGCTCCTTCAGTCCTTTCTCTAACTCCTCTACTGGGGACCCCACACTCAGTCCAATGGTTGGCTTCGAGGATCTGCCTCTGTATTTGTAAGGCTCTGGCAGAGCCTCTCAGGAGGCAGTCATATCATGCTCCTTTCAGCAAGCATTTCTTAGCATCCACAATAGTGCTGGTGTTTGGTGACTGTATATGGGATAAATCCCCAGGTGGGACAGCCTCTGGATGACCTTTCCTTCAGTCTCTGCCCTACACTTTCTCCATATCTACTCCTGTGAGTATTTTGTTCCCCTTCTCAGAAGATCCAAAGCACCCCCACTTTGGTCTTCCTTCTTCTTGAGCTTCATGTGGTCTGTGAATTGTATCTTGTGTATTCTGAGCTTTGGGCTAATATCCACTTATTAGTGAGTGCATACCATGTGTATTCTTTTGTGATTAGGTTACCTCACTCATGAATTTATTTTCTAATTTTAAGTAATCTTTTGTAAAGTAGCTATAAAAATTTTAATAGTTTCGATAAAGGAAACATAAAGCACACCACACAATCAGGGTCATTTAGTGACTCGGATCTTTGTGCTTAAGTCACTGAGTGGGGAAATCTGTAGATACGTGTCAACTTTGGATGGGGATTGAAACTTGGAAGATTGTATTCAAGGCAGCTAAAGCCCTTGTAACCATCACAAATCTTACACATTAGTAAGGGGGTGGTGGATAAGATTTTTTTTAACTGTTTAGATGAGCTGTTATTCAAAGTTAGGGAAGCCCTAGATCTTGGCTGTAGGATTGGATGGTGATCCACTGCTGACCCTCTACTATGTAATTTGATCTTCTGTCCTGAGGTAATATCTGCATGCTATTCTTTCTTAAATGTCCCAGGGCACAGTAGAGACATATAGATCTGTGTGTGTATATGTGTGTGTGTGTGTGTGCGTGCGTGTGCGCGCGCGCGCACATGTGTGTGCACATGTGTATGTGCCTGAGCATTTGTGTGTGCATGTGTGTTTTATAGGCAATTGTTAGTTTTTATTTCTAAGTAGCAAGAGATGTCATACCTTGAAGGACGAAAACATGGTGCTGAACACTGAATAGGCTCATTTCCAAGTGGCCATCTTCTTTGGCGCTTCGCTCATCAATTAGTAGATATGCCCATGAACTACAGGACTCGTGGTCAATACTTTCCAGTTCTACTGATCCTACAGAATCATTCTGATCACTAATCAAGGGCAGTCTTGTGACATTGTGGGGATCTTTATCAATGTGTTAAGTTTTTTTCTATTGGTCTTGGATTTTAGCCCCATTCCAGATATCAACAGCTAAAATATGAGATCATTTCATTCTTGTGGATAGCAGTTGTTCTGATAAAGTAATTGGCTTAAATGTCTCACAGGGATCTTCCCTTCGGTGCCCTGAAACAATGGAGTATCCAAGAAGCATTCCCACTCTCTCCCAAACACCTTCCCACAAAGCACTGACATGATTCAAATACCTCTCTGCAACTTGTGGGGTTTCTCCAAGGACTGCCTTAACATCCTCATTTTAAATATCAACATCCATGCTGTTTCTTCTTTAACTCGAGAGTTCATTCAGTCAATAAATCTTTTTGCATACTCACTTTATTCAAGGGACTTTTGTAGTTGATGAATATACTAATAAGTATTAATGCAAAATCCTCAGTGTTAGGGAGCTTCAACACTAATATGAGAAAAAGAAAATAAAATAGTCTAGTTAATATCAGTGAGCATATTGCCAAAAGTGCAGCAGGAACTGAGGGTTAGAAAGATAATTCAAGTAAACAGTCACAGACAACTTCAACATAAAGTGATTTGGGTACAAAGATTTCAAAACTAAAAAGCCATCTTCAGAGATTATCTGGGAAAAGGGACTTAGGGGAAATTTTGGGTACATTATCTATGAGGTGGGATCATGCCTAGCATGGTAGGGAAACTCAGAAAGCTCATGTGGTGGCTTGTAGTGCCCAAGGAAAGAAAGCTAGGATGTGGGTCTGAGGGATGTGGGAGACTGGGTTTTGTCAGTGGGTTTAGACAGGGCTTGACAGATACTGAGATTACAGAAAAGAGCAGCATTCTTAAGTTGCAGAAGGACCATCCTGCTATGTTGATAATAGACCAAAAATAAGATTAAACAAATATGCCTAATTTCAAAGATTCTCAATAATAAAATAAATATATTATTATGTCAAACTGTTTCAAGATTCTTGACAGTGTAGCAATTTGTCTCATTTAAAATATGATATAATTTATCATACATGTTGATATCTATTAGATTACTTTTAGCAGTTTTATTATGTACATAAATGTTCACTGATATGCTTTTAAGGTTGTGTTATAACCTTATTAAATATTTTACATATTTAATTGGTAGTTCCTTTCATTAATATATAAAAACATCTTGTTTCTTTAGAAAAAGAAAACATTTGCCTTACATTATATAATATTGGCATTACTGTTATTATTAAATTAGTTCCCTATCTGATAGTGCTAGTGCATAAATCTGCATGAGCCCCATCTAAAGTGGACTGTGGCAATGCAGGAACTGGTCATGTCTGGGAAAGCGTCAGCCCTTCACACTGTGTGCAGCCTTTATGGCCAGTATTTGCCTGGCTTTTGTTCATCTCAAAGCGCTTTCCACGTGCATTTTTAAGGGAATTCTTACTGAGCTTTGAAATCTAGGCAATCATTTTGATTTTGTCATTTTAAGGACATTATTCTCTTTTCTGACATACATCTTTCTGGTTGAGGAATCAGACACAAGATTTGTTGTTGATTCAATGTGATGTGTAGGGATTTTTCGTTTGTTTGTTTTGCCCTCTAGAAAATATAGGGACTAGAGGGTAAACATTAGTGGATGTTTGACAATCTATAAAAAGCAACGTCCTACTTTTTTATACCTGGTGACACATAAAAATATTTTATTACCTTGGAATTACAAAGTTCATTGTATTGAGCAGTTTTCTCTTGCAGAAGAACCCTTCAGAAAAAATGCCTAGTATCTACAGATCTGTGACCATCAACACTTCAAAGGAGATGATGTGCTTCAGTGATTTTCCCGTCCCTGACCACTTTCCCAACTACATGCACAACTGTAAACTCATGGACTACTTCAGGATGTATGCTGAGCGTTTCAATCTTCTGGATTACATTCGATTTAAGGTGAAATGTGTGTGTGTGTGTGTGTGTGTGTGTGTGTGTGTGTGTGTGTGTGTGTGAAAATATAGTCACCTCTGGATATTAAAGAGTTATATCCAGCACCTTCTGATTTTCCCAGATGAAGAAGAGGTTATCAGAAAGCTTCCTACATTGGAAAACCATCACAGATTGAAATATTTTGACAGTTTCCCTTGAGACTGGCAGACTTTGCTCATCAGAACCTTTCTGGTAGTGGATTGTGGTGGCACAGCCCTTAATGTAAGACATAAATCCAAATGTTTGTGAACTTAGAATAATAGCAATAGTGATTGAGCCAAATCATGTTTCTTATAGAACAAAAAGAAGGCTCATGTCATACAAAGAATATTTACTTATTTTCTACCTTCTACCTATCTATGATCAGCACCACAACTCAAATATACTAACCCATTTTCATTCTACAATAAAGTTTTAGATTTTTAAAATTCAAAACACAGGACTGAAGCAAGTGGACAAGGCTGTGCTGAAGAAGGAAACCATAACAAATATTACCTCCCTGCACATGTCTTCCTAGGAGGACATTAATGCTGGGAAATCAGTCACCCCGATATTCCACAAAGCCTCAACTGTTTCTATTTAAATATCCCTAAATATTGAAAATGCCCTCCATAGTGATCCTCCTGTGGGAGGACCAGGAACTATATTGGTGTGAATGCCTAAGATAAGTGTCAGGCCAGGATCTGTGGGCCCTGAAGAGGAGGATCCAGGAGGAACTGTGAATTATTTGCCTTTGTCTCTGCCCTTATTCTCAGACCACAGTGAGGAGCGTGAGAAAGCGTCCAGACTTCGTCGAGCATGGACAATGGGATGTTGTTGTGGAGACAGATGGGAAACAGGAGAGCCTGGTCTTTGATGGGATTTTGGTCTGCAGTGGCCATCACACAGACCCCCATCTGCCACTCAAGTCTTTCCCAGGTATGTCATGAAGATGAGACACATTTTCCAAATGACTTACAGGCAGAAAGGAGTGGGCATAAATGTTATCAAGTTTCATTACACTTTAGTGAAGTATCTTTGGTATCCCTCAGTAGCAAAGAATTCATCCTCTATTAACAGGAAAATATAAACTGTTGAACTACAAAAGAACAATGGAACCCACACTTTTTTGCTTATTGTCATTGCATACAGCATCTCATCATATTTATTAGTCTTTTATTAATAATGAAAGCCAGCCCACATTCAAATGGTCTTAGTTTTATCCATTTATTTGATCTCAGTCTATTGCAGAGAACATGAAATTAATAAAAATGAAGCACAAAGACAAATGACAAGCAAACAGCTGGCAAATCCATAAATTTAGAAATCTTAACATATGGGGAAGGAACTTCAGCACATTTATTTATCATGAGTTTATTTTTAATTTTAAGTCAAATATAATTATTTATTTTTCCCCTTTCATCACTCCAACTGCTTCCATGCATCCTCCTTTGCACTCTCTCAAAGTAATGCCTTGTCCTTTAATTATCACTGATATACATAATGTATAAGTCATATATATCAATCACACCTACACAGTTTAAGGGCTGGCAACTTGGTGTGGATAACTAATTGAAGGAGATTTTTTTCTAGAAATGAGTATTTCTCTAGCTCTTGGCATTTTTACTCACCTACAGTCTGGGTGTGGGGACCATAGATTTCTCCCTTCTATATCTTTGTTTTTCATTGGCTAATAAAAACAAATGAGCAGTTTATTGCTCCCTTGTAGTTCTGTGTTGTAAAATGGTACCCATTGCAGTAAATCTCCAACCCAAATATGCCCAGGCAAAGAAAACACAACTCAATTAGTATGAATACAAACTGCATGCCTAGATTGGGCAGATCTGCCACTACAGTACCATCTTCCCCATCTATGAGACCCCTTAGAACTTGCAGTTTCTCCAGGCCAGGTGCTTTTGTTCTGTTTTCCTTCTACCTCCCCTTCATCTTTCTCCTCCTCTTTCTCTGTCCAATTACCAGCTCTAGCCTTTATTTATAAATGAAGGTGGGAAGCAGATTAACAGGAAATCAGCTGAGTGCTGACTCATTCCTTGTTGGAAGCCCCTCACAGGAAAATGGAATTAACATCAAATACAATTAGCCCCAGGCTATCTGCAATAGGGACCCATCTCAAGGGGCCCTAACTTAGCTCCCTATCTCCCCTAACTAAACCACCTCCCCTTACTCTTGATCCACTTGCCCTCTGCTTCCACCAAATTACCACCAGGAATCAATTAAAAAATATTTCATATTTCAAGTTCTTTCTACAGTGTGAAAACTGGAGACAAAAGTAAACAAGACATCCTTAAATGGTTACTCAAAGTTCTGAGTGGATTAGACAAACAAAAATAATAATCCTTTTTGCACACCAACACAAATATCTGTAAAATGAAAGTACCTGGGTTTTTGAATGTTATAATGCAATGTATTTAGAAAAGCATTTCTAAGTATGAAAAAATCTAAAGATTACACAGTGAGCTATTGTATCAACTTCTCATTGATGTTTCCTGGAAAAGGAGGCATTCCCTATAGAGAAACATAAACAAGTTCACAGGGAGTGGCCTGGCGATTTCAAACAGATTGGGGTTTTAGGAAGCAAGCTAAGCCAAGCACAGCATCAGGTACTGGCATCAGGCACATAGGCCAAGGAGAAACCAATGAAGCGAAGGTGCCTAAATCCTAGAGAATTGTAAAACAGTACAACACCCAGTGCCTTGCTTTGTTATTTTTCTTAGAACTGTGAAAGTAATACAGTAATGAATAGCATCAGATCGTGGTGCTGTTGTAACACCTTTCATTTATGTGCAGTCAAGACAGATAGTTCTATTATTTCATAAATACTTTATAAGATCACCAGTCTCTATTTGGAACCCATAGACTCTACTTCTGAGCTTAGTCCTCTGTTCCCTGAGCTCTCTTAAAAATAAAGGACATTTAAGGACTATGTGATCTTCAGCTGACTCAGATTTCATGTCATGGTATTTCAAGTCATTCAGAACCTAACTTTCTTCTCTGTGTTAAGATGCGAAAGTTCCCTCATAATGACAAATCATTCTCTCTCACCACAGGTATTGAGAAGTTTGAAGGCCATTATTTCCACAGCCGGGAATACAAAAATCCCGAGGAATACGTAGGAAAGAGAATCATAGTGGTTGGCATTGGGAATTCTGGTGTGGATATAGCTGTGGAGCTCAGCTGTGTAGCAAAACAGGTTCGTTGGTGATCACTAATTTGACTCTACCTACCAGTGGGGTCCTGTGCACGTACAGGTGTCACCATGAATGGAGTTTAGCCAGAAAAGAAATGTGGAGGAATCTAAGGGCCCACCCTCAGGATGTTTAAATTCATTCCTAGGAGAAAAACGAAAGTAAAACAAATCCCTTATACTGACAATGGGAACAGGCATGTAAACAAGTTACCGCAGGACCTAAGAGTAGAGAACTAGACAGCTAAAGCATGGTGTTCCATAACTAATCTGATATTTCTTGGTAGGATCTGCACATGAGAGGAGAACATGTAGTATTTGTCTCCCTGAGTCCGGGTTACTTTCATATAGTAAGACCTTTTCCATGGATTTATTTCAGGGAAAACAATATAAAATTTTCAAGCAACTAATATAGCAATTAGCTAATGAATTCAAAACCTTATTTACATTTGAAGTACAGCTGTGTCAATATCCAGGAGCAGTTTTAGTATGATTCTTCAGTCATAGGTAGATAAGTAAATTGCATCTTAGTTTTCATTAATAAATTTGGTTTCGTACAAGTAGCTTTTTTTCCCTAGGGCTCAGTAAACATTCTGGGTAAGCACAGCATGGTGGTCACTGCACAGCACTTTACTTCTTATTCATCAGTGGAAATGGCTAACACTTGTACGGTACAATGGATAAACATTCCCCTGTCTTCTGTGTAATTCTGCCTCCTAGGTGTTCCTCAGCACCAGGCGAGGAGCATGGATTTTACACCGTGTTTGGAATAATGGCTACCCCATGGATAGTTCGTTTTTCACTCGGTTCCATAGCTTTCTCCAGAAGATATTAACTACAGAAGCAGTAAATAAGTACCTAGAAAAGACACTGAACTCAAGATTCAACCATGCGCATTATGGTCTGCAGCCACAGCACAGGTGACAAAGGGCTTGGTGTGGAGAAGGGCGTGTAGATATGATGGGCTTTTAGCTTCGAAGATGAGTCAACTTTTGACTCCTGGTGGATCTCATGCCCTTAAGAGTGGAAAGCACTCAAAGTTGTATAATACACATTACTGCGTGCAAATGTGCATGTGCTTCTTGGCACGACTTGTATATTCTCATCCATTCATCAATCTGTCAACACTTGATTGCTGTACATTGAAAATTCAGACAAAAGGCAATAGAACGCTCCTCTCTTCAGTGGATGACCTTCTCTACTGGTCTGAGAAGACACAGACATAGGTTTGTGCAAAAGCAATGTGAGATGCTGTGGTGGGTGTCAGAGCAGGGTGCGTCTAGGTCCAAATAAAGAATAGTCAGTTAGGAGTAGAATGAGTTTCATTCATTGAAGTTGGGGTAGAAGTATTAAGGAAGTTCTCATGGAAAGGGGAGCTACCTAAGGGATTCTCCCTATTTAAGAGTACCCACCCCTACGACTCTAGGTCTTAACCCATGAAACTTTCTTGGCTCAAAATTTGTTGGTAGCTTCTAGTAACATGCAAAAGATAGAGCAGGATCATGCCTAAGCTGAGATAAGAAAAAATAAATATAATGAAGAAGCAGTCAAACAAGTTAGGTGTCCAAGAATTCATTTATGAGACACTTATTCTCAAATTCAATTTCAAAGTTAAAGGAACTGAGATTAGATGAACCCATAAGAAAGCTCAGGGTTTTTATAAGAAGAGGAAGAGATTAACTGAGTTAGAGGTTTTACTCTGTCTTCCTACGTGGTTTCTCATACTACTTCAGACTATGCAGCGACCCCAGCAGCAAGAAGGTACTCACTAGATGTGACACTGATGCGCCATAACTCATCTAAATCAATAAGTGTTATATATTTTATATAAATTACCTAGCCTTATGCATTGTTTTAGCAAAGGTAAACAGATAAGACAAATATTATCTTTTTTATATTAATACTTATTTTCCAAGGGTGTGTGTGTATGTGTGTGTGTGTCTGTGTCCTGTACATGCGAGTTTGTGTTTAAGTGCATGTGGAGGCCAGAACTTGATGTCAGGCATCCTGGGAAATTGCTCTCCACCTAATTATTGGAGACAAGATCTCTCACTGAATATGGTGGACACCGATTCAGTTGGAGTAGCTAGGCAGCATCTCCCAGGAATCTCTTGTCTTCTTCTTCTCACAGCTGTGCTCACTGCAGTGCCCAGGTTGATGGAGGTGCTGGAGATGGAACTCAGGTCTTCATGCTTACACCACTAGCACTTATGAACTTAACTATCCAGCTACCTCATCCCCTCATATGTTTTATCAGAAGGGAGAAAAGAATGTACTATGTATTGATTTGTTCACTAAAACATTTATTTATTTAGTGACCTTTTCTTATGCTGTGGATGAAAATGTT
The DNA here is from genome assembly GCF_947179515.1 of Apodemus sylvaticus. Lineage (NCBI taxonomy): Eukaryota > Metazoa > Chordata > Mammalia > Rodentia > Muridae > Apodemus > Apodemus sylvaticus. The sequence goes on along the minus strand of NC_067483.1, from coordinate 73,988,290 downwards.
ACATTCTATGATGAATGAATTTTAAGTCTATAAAATGTCATTAGAACTATGGAGAAAGTGGATCAGGATGTGATATAGACTGTCTAGGGGCAGGACTAGGTGGGTCCATTAGTAGGATGGTGGAGGAAGCAATTCTAAGGAGTGATGTTTAAGACTTAAAGGGTGAGGAGGAGACACCATGAAAAGTCATCAAGGCAAAAAGGCTGTAGGAGGATTCTCAGGTAAATTGTTCTTGAGCTAGGAAGTGGCTGGTTACAAAGGGAGGAGCAGAAGAGAATCAGGCACCATGACGGAGTCAGGGAGAGGATGACAACGAGGCAGAAGCCAAGACACATATGGATGGAACGTGGGCCAAAATTTGGATTCCGTCCATTTTTGAGACGATTGCATAATTTTAAGGAGTCCAGCATGCTCTGTTATACACACAAAGTGAAGTTGTTACCATAGTGAGGCAAATCAAAACATTCACAATCTCACCTAGGCCTTTTGGCAAAAGCATGCAAATTCTTCACGCAATAGTGTTGTTGGCTATTGTCCCCATGCTGTGAATTGGAACCAAAGCTTGCTCGTTTTGCACACTTGCAACCTAGTATCCTTTGACCTCCATCTTTCCATGTTCCCCTCCACCCGTAAACCCTGATAACAGCCATTGTAATCTCTACTCTTCTAACTTTTTCCACACACAGTGTGTAACTAATATAATACTCCTTTTCAGTATCTGACATATTTTACATAGCATACTATTTTTCATGCTTCTTATACTGTGAAAACTGGAACTATTTTTTTATTAATTTTCATTAGTTTTTTAAAAGAATTTTCTATAATGTATTTTGATGATATCCACCCCTCCCCAAATTCCTGCCAGATCCACACACCCCAAACACAGACAATGTTTTAACAACCATCAGGTCCACTTTGGGCTGCTTGACATTGCCCCTTTGAACTTAAGCTATTACACCTTCTAGACGTGTTCTCTCACCCAATTCTAAGGTTGAATAACATCTTGTTATATGTGTGTATCATAGTCATAGATTAGGGAAACAGACAGACAGACAGACAGACAGACAGAGAGACAGACATGTTTCACCGTTTCTTACTCATTAGTCTGTGGATCAACACTTAGGTTCTTTATTTTTGGTTATCATGAATGGACAATGAACAAAGAGGGCAGATATGTCTTGATAGCAGTGAGTTTATCATTTTTGAGTATATACTAATAGTAAAGATTAGGACTCATATAATAAGACTACATTTTTAAATGTCTAGGTCTGAGAGGCAAAAGGATCCATTAAGGCTTCAAAGAGCATATGAGTCTTTCTTCTCCATAGGTCAGATAAGTACCTAGAGATCAATTTTAAGGATCCCAAAGGTAAAAACACTGGTGCATCCTGGGAAGATCTTGGTGTATGATTCTGCTAAAAGACAACATCAGTTCTTCCTGAAGCAGTGCCCTAGCACTCACTGAGGAAGTAGAGATGGTGAAGAATAAACTGAATCCTGGCTGAAGCCATTGTGCCCAAGAAGGAGACAAAGGCTTTCTCTGGCTAGCTCAGTAAGAACAGGGATGCTTGCTAGGATTTCAGATCACAGAGTTGGCCCGTTGACCTGTGACACATGCAGAACAGCCACCCAAGGCGCCTGCAGTCACCAAAAGCAGCCTGTAGGATGTGTCAAAGGAAAAATTCCTTTATGTCAATAACCAGAATGCAGACAGATGATATATTGGAAAATCAGGGCAGGTATTAGGAAAGTTGAGTGGAGAAGAGAAGTCATCTTTCATGAAAACATGAAGCAATCTTAAAGAGATTCGAGGCTACAAAGAATTATTCTTTGGTAACTAAAAATATCATTTCCCAATTAACAGCCGATGCAGGTAGGAGGAAAAATGCTTACTAGAGAGATGAAAAAAATTAGAACACAGAAGACACACAATACTTAAATAAGGAACAGAAGGAAAGGTTTTCCAGACTGAAAGGGGGCTGCTGCCTCCAACACACATGTGCACAGACACTCTTCATGCCAGGCCCTCAGTCCCCACACTTTGCTCTGCCTGGATAAACTATGTATGACCAGCCATATTTTCTTGTCTCCTGCAAATTACTCAAGGTTACCCTGAGATTGGGTCCTGAAGAACCCCCAGGCATTTATAAAGGCCTTTAGGTCTTTTCCCAGAACACTAAAACCCCATCCTTAATTTAATCTCTTTAACTCATCTATAAACTTCTCAGCCCAGACTGCTCACTGGGTCATTCCATATCTTGTTCCACCAGGACACAGTACAGCCTCCAGTGATCTTCTCCAGTATATTCTTTGAACATGTGAGCCTGCTTCAGTATGTCTTACTTCAGAATTATACCCAATTACCTCTTGGGGTTGGTTTTAGTATCTCCAGTTCAACCCTTAGACAAAACCCTTAGATAAATTGTACCAATATGGTTCCACTTATAAAGAATAAGTAACAGAATGGAAACAAACTCTAGAATTTATTGATCTACACATGTACAGCATTGGAGAATACACTGCAATGGAATCTACTGATTCTGCTAGAAAATTTATCAACCTCAGGCTCCTAAATCCATAAAAAAAAGAAAGTCATGTGAGTTTGGGTCCACAATTGAGAAGAATCAGAGCTGGTAACTCCGTAGTGTAGAGGAAGAAAAAGGAGAAGGATGATGAGAGACATATAAATGCCTATGTACGATTAAGTTTATAAGGATAAAAAAGAAGTAAAGACACAAAAAGAAATAATAAAGGATGAAGGAAAGAAGGAAGAAATGGTGAGTGGATGGATGGATTAATGGATGGTGACTGACTGGATGGATGGGTGGGTGGATGGTAGATGGATGGGGGGTAGGTTGGTGGGTGAACATCCAGCCAGACAAATAGATAGAAGAAAGGAAGGAAGGAAGGAAGGAAGGAAGGAAGGAAGGAAGGAAGGAAGAAAGGAAGAAAGGAAGAAAGGAAGGAAGAAAGGAAGAAAGGAAAGAAGGAAGAAAGGGATAGATGAATGGTTATGGAGGTAGGTAGTGAGTAGGTGAGACAGACAGATAAATAGATGGAAGGAAGGATGGGTGGATGGATGGATGTACGGGTGGGTGAGGGGTAGGTAGATGGGTGAGTGGGTGGGTGGAAGGATAGATGAATGGATGTGTATGGGGGTAGGTAGGTGAGTGGATGGGTGGATGGACAGACAGACAGATAAATGGATGGAAGGAAGGATGTGTGGATGGAGGATGGGTAGATGGATGGATGGATGATCAGGTGGGTGAGGGGGGGTGGATGGGTGGGTGGGTGTATGGACAGATGAATAGATGGAAAAAGGAAGGATAACTGCATGTAAGGATGGATTAAAGCAAGCGAGTTACAGTTCATTCCCTCTGGTGCTGTGTGGTCTAAGTGCTAGTGAATGGAAACATCCCTGAATGTAGTTCACCATCATAAACTCTGGGAGTGAAGAGAGAATTTATATGAGCTAAATATTAGCTACAGTGTCACTTCGGAAAATGCATAAAACTGCTGGGATTAAACACTGAATGATCAAGATCATTCTTAATTAAAACATATGCACGTTGTCATGGTTCTCTTGAAATATTACAGAAGCCAATCTACTTCTAAATAATGCAGATCACATTTCTTCTAATCATATTGTCCTACTGATTCAGCTTGAGACACTGCTTTCCTATGCAAAGATTTAAATTTAAAAATAATTCACACTTGTCCATCTTTCTTCTTGTAAATTATTTTTGAAAGCTAGATAAAGATAGGCTTACTGTTTCAAGAATGAAAAATTAGTCTTCAAATTTTACTCACTACATTTGGAATTTTCAAATATTTTTGAGCACAAGTATTTAATCACTTAAGAATTTCTTCACCCATGATGATTGAAAGGGGGAGGTCTAATAACACATACTAATCAGAAGCCCTAAGCCCTCAGGCTGGGTGAAAACCAGGAAAGGCCTATATTCTCGTTCTCCACTCCATCCTGTAGATGTCCTCACACCAGATATCATAAGACACACTCGTGCACAAGGCTGCTGCTGTAAAGCAGCATACTGATTGCAGTCATGTTTTTATTTATAAGCAGAAATAACTCTAAGTGTTTATATAGTAAAGGAAATACATGGACGCTAGTTACCATCATCTCTAACTATTGCATACTGTGCATAATTGAAGTTGACTTTCACCTGCCTGGCAGACACACCGTAGCCTGCTTTACAGCTGCATCGCCACACACATGAGCAGTGGACTACATTATGACAGCTGTGAGGTCACTAAATGACAATCTTGTGGCTCCAATGAAATTTTAAAACACTACTCTCATATATTTGATGGGTCAGTTTTTACCAAAACCTTGAAGGCAGCACATAAATATTTACTCTTCCTTGTACTGATCTGACTGAATACTTTTTTTATAGTCATAGCACATCACTTCTCTGTTTTATTCTCAGTCTGATTCTTACCTCTATAGAAGAGCTTTTCTCAGTTGTTTATGAGATACCTCTTCTGTCCTGGAACAGAAGATTGGCTGGACAGTGTGGTCAGGTGACACGGCTTCCTCCAATGGGACTTCATTGAATATAATTCTGAGGAGACTAGTGTGCACACAGTCTGCGTGTGTAGTTTCTCTTCCTCTGTCCCAGTTCCTCTCTGGAGAATGGGCTCAGTGCATGGGGCTCAGTTACTTAAGGACACACTTTAGCTATTTTACTTCTAGCTGGGCAGGTGCTAGATGTCTGGCAGCCTTGTGGCTACCCATACTGCATGTATTCCTACATGTGTTTTAGACTTTAATCTCCTTACAAGCAAAAATTATCTGGTCCAAACAGAGAAAGGGGAAAAACTAAAAATAGCCTATGACTTTTTTTCAAAAGTCCAACATTATTTTTTCCAGAATCTAAAAAAGTGCAAATATTTTATAGCAAAACAAATAAGAAATATATTAATGAATGATATGATACATGCATATTTTTCAAGATAAAATACGACACAAAAATACTTGAAGAAAAGTAGAACCAAGATGGCCACTAAGTACTCCGAGTACAGGATACACTCCGGGAGGAAGAGGATGGCTCAGTAGATAAGAGCTCTTGATGTGCGAGCATGAAGACCTGAATTTGAATGTTCAAAATTCATGTAAAAAAAAAAGTTTAAAGCCAGGTATGGCCACATCCTGAATCCCAGATTTGGGAGGCAGAGGCAGGTAGAGCCGGGAGCTCAGTGGCCAGGCACCCTGGCTAAAACTTTAAACTTAGGTTCAGTAAAAGACCTTATCTCAAGGGAATTAGAGCTCATAATAGAGTGATATGTCTTACACCCTTCTCTGACCTCTGCCTGCTTGTGTATGCACACACTCACACACACACACACACACACACACTAAACCCCTGTGTTTGCAGAGATAACTGACAAGGGAGTTGTTAGCTTCAATCCCTTCTCCTACGCCTTGTTTTCTCTTTCTTAGATTTGCATGTGCACACACACACACACACACACACACACACACACAAGTCCCAGTGTTTGCAGAGATAACTGACAAGGGAAGTTGCTAGCTTTAATCCCTTCTCCCACACCTTGCTTTCTCTTTCTTAGATTTGCACACACACACACACACACACACACACACACACACACACACACACTAAGTCCCAGTGTTTGCAGAGATAACTGACAAGGGAAGTTGCTAGCTTCAATCCCTTCTCCCACGCCTTTTCTCTTTCTTAGATTTGCATGTGCACACACACACACACACACACACACACACACACACACACACACACACACACAAAGTCCCAGTGTTTGCAGAGATAACTGACAAGGGAAGTTGCTAACTTCAGTCCCTTCTCCCACAGCTTGCTTTCTCTTTCTTAGATTTGCTTAGTCTTTTATTTTCATACACAGGCCACTGAGTCAGCATCCCACCATCAGTGATAACCTTCCAAATCACATCATTTCTGGAAAAGTCCAAGTGAAGCCTAACGTGAAGGAGTTCACGGGAACAGATGTTGTTTTTGATGATGGCACGGTGGAGGAGAATATTGATGTTGTCATCTTTGCCACGGGATACAGCTTTTCTTTTCCATTCCTGGAGGATCTGATTGCAGTTACTGACAATGAGGTGTCCCTGTATAAGCTGATGTTCCCGCTAGACCTGGAGAAGCCAACTCTGGCTGTCATCGGACTCATCCAGCCCTTGGGTATCATCCTACCGATTGCAGAACTTCAGTCTCGCTGGGCTGTGCGGGTGTTGAAAGGTCTGTAGGCAAAGGTTGTGAGGGGGCTGGCAGTTCACCTAGAGCCAACCCTCCTTTCTCTTCACACTGCTTCCTCTTCCTGATTAAACATGTCCTCCTTTTCCTTTTATTGAAAATAGATTTTTTTCTTATATAATTTATCCTGATTATTGTTGGCCCTTCCTCTACTCCTCCCAGTTCCTCCTGACCTTCCTTCCAATCCAGATCCACCTTCTTCATGTCTCTTATTAGAAAACAAACAGGGCTTCTAAGGGAATACGATATGTTATGATATGATATGATATGATATGATATGAGATATGATATGATATGTAATGGTAAAAACTAACTGTCAGAATTGGACAAAACAAACAAAACAAAGGAATAGCCCAAAAGAAAGTACAAGAAACAGAAACCCATTAGTTCACACACTAAGGAATCCCATAAAAATACTAAATTGGAACCTATAATATATATGCAAAGGACATACAGGGCAAAAAGAGAGAAGAAAAAAGTTTATACATAAAATTAAAAATAAAAAATAAAAGCCAGGCATGGTGGTGCATACCTTTAATTTCAGTACTTGGAAGGCAGATGCAGGTGGCTCTCTGAGTTGGAGGCCAGCCTGCTCTACAAAGCAAGTTACAGGACAGCCAGGGCTGTTACTCAGAGAAACACTGTCTTGAAAAACAAAATAATAATAATAATAATAATAGTAATTAATAATAATTTTAAACAATAGAAAAGTGCTGTCACGACATTAAGAGTCAAAGAACCTGCAAAGATGCTGTCAAGTTTTTCTGTTGGCCATCTACTGCTGAGCAGCCTGCTCTTAAGAGTAGTTTGTTTCCACAGTGAAACTCCCTTGGAGGTAAATAAATGTTCATTTTCAAGTGCTTATTAATTGGAAATCGCTTCTGAGTTAGGAAGGGAGCATTGGCCCACTTCTCCCTTCGGCTCTAGGGCCCCGTCTTGCGCAGACATATGCAGGCTCTGTACACGTTGCCTCAGTCCCATGAGTTTATATGTGTCAAACTTCTTGATTTAGAGGGCCTGTCTGCTTGATGCCTCTATCCCCTGAGACAATTACACTCTTTCTGTCTCCTCTACAGCAGGGTCCCCTGGGACCTGAGGGAGGGTGCTGGTGGTCCAAGGCCTCGTACTCTGCATAATGTCTGGCTGTGGACCTTGTATTTGTTCCCATCTATTGCAGAAGGAAGCCTCTCTTGATGAGATCTGACCATGGTCATGTCTATAATTATAGCAAAATGTCATTAAGAGTTATTTTTATTGCTACATTTTTGTTTACTTGTTTATTTGGTTTTGGAACAGTAGTATTTTGTTTTAACCTAGGTCCCCAAGCTATAGAATCTAGTTTTAGATTCTTGGTCACCCAAGCAGTGTTGAGTATGGGTTCCCTTTCATGGTGTGGGCCTTCAATCAAATCAGATACTGGTTGATTACTCTCAACAGCTTTGGGTTACCATTGTCCTAGCATATCATGGAGGCAGGACACCACTGTCGATCAGTTTGTAGCTGGACTGGTGCTTGTTTCTCTTTGGGTGTATGCAGAGTACACATGGTGGTGATGTCTCTGTGTAGGCACCAGTTCAATGTCTCTATGTTCAATGAGTTACATGGAGTTGTTCTCAACAAAGGAGCTTTGCCATCAGTGAGTGGAGAACAACTAATAGTCTTGGCAAAAATCTGGGGAAAGGCTTGATGCAGCATTGTAGGGGATTGCCAGGACAGAGAAGTAGGAGGGGGTTGATTGGGGAATGAGCAAAGGGAAGAGGGCTTATGGGACTTATGGGGAGGGGGGAACCAGGAAAGGGGAAAGCATTTGGAATGTAAACAAACAATATAGAAAATTTTAAAAAAGAATCATTTTTTCATTAAATAAAATATAAATGTATATGTTATAATAAAACACATTGACATGGGATATGTAAACCATTATGAAGTACAATTAATATCATGTCAATGTACTTGCATTAACCACAAAGATAGAAAAAAAAAGGATTGCCATGGACCCCTCTGGCCAACAACTCAGATACAACCCAGTCCCATTACTAAAAACTTCACATGGTGACAAGAGATGGGTAGTTGGAGAGCTGTCTTCCACATTACTTGGAAGCAATTTCATTTAGATTTCCTTCAGTTACACTCACTTTTAGTTATCTCTTCCAAATCCTCTCTCTTGTCTCCCACTTCCCTCCTCCTCCCGACTTGATCTTCCCATTACAGCCATGTCTTCTATCCAGAGCTATTTTATTTCCCTTTCCTAGTAGGATTTATCTGTCCCTCTAGTCACTTTCTCTATATTTAACCTCTGTGGTCCTATGGATTATCATTACCTTAACAGCTAATATCCACACATAAGTGAATATATACCATATTCATCTTTCTGGGTCTGAGTTTCCTCACTCAGGATATTTTTTTTTTTTGTTTCATCCATTTACCTGCAAATTCCATGATTTTAGTTTTTAATGGCTAAGTAATGCTTCATTAGGTAAATGTACTATATTTTGTTTGATCATTATTCTTTTGAGGAAAATGTAGGTTGTTTCCAGCTTCTGGCTGTTATAAATAGGCAGCAGTGAACAAGGTTGAGCAAGTGTCTGTGGTAAGACAAAACTTCCTTTGGAAGTGTGCCAAGAGCACTATAGTGTGTATCTTGAGGTATACTGGTTCCCATTTTTCCCAGGAACCACCACAATGATTTCTATATTGGCTTTGCAAGTCTGCATTCCCATCAGCAACAGGTTGCATTTCTCAGGTGCCTAAGGATGTTGAACATGTCTTTGAGTTACACATGCCCTTCTTATTCATTCAAATCCTGATGCATTTTTCACTTCTAGGACTGAGCAAATTACCCTCAGTAAAGGCCATGAAGGAAGAAGTGGAGCAAAGGAAAAAGGCCATGGAGAAACGGTAAATAAAAATGCAGTGGCAAGCATTTGGAAGGATTCTTAGTGTGGAATTCTAACTGTTCCTCCTGCCTGTCTTGCCCTTCTCCATTCTCTACACCAAGTACATCCCTTAGGTCTCCAGACCAGTCCAGTAACGAATGAATGTAAATTTACCCTCTCTTACTCTTATTAAATCTGCAATTGTACCCACTTCTTCAGACTCCATCTTTAGTGTTATTTCTTCCAGGATCTCACTGTGGAAGCTCAACCAACTCCCACAAAGTGACAATAGTTTCTGAGTTTCACCACCAAGTTTCTTACTGGCCAGCTAGTGGCCTAAGGCTAAGGTACATTTGAAGACCTGATGCCACAGCACTAGTGACTCTGATTACTCATCTCTAGCTGATGCTAAATACAGAGATGATTAGAAAGAAGTTAAGTTCTCCACCCCATCTATGCCTCACAAAACTAAGTGTTCTGCTACATCAAAATCTCTCTTTTTCACTATATGTGTTCTGGGAATCAAACTCACATCATTGAACTTGGTAGAAAGCTTCAATCCCTACAAGGTTGTCTCTGACCTCCATGAATGAGAACTGCAGCACTTATGCGCGCACACACACACACACACAGAGAGAGAGAGAGAGAGAGAGAGAGAGAGAGAGAGAGAGAGAGAGAGAGAGAGGACACATTCATACATACATACATACATACATACATACATACATACATACATAAGACTCACTTCTAAGAAAGGTATCTTAAAGGATAGAGATCACTGTGAATGTGGTCTACTATTCAACATCCTAGTGCCAAAGAGCAACGAAGGTACATGGGGGATGAAAGCATAGATTCTGTGTCCTTGGTTCCACTCAACATCTGAGTGGTGCCGGGTTTCTTGGGCAAGTTTTCTCACTCTCAATCTCTTTACTTCTAAGGTAGAAATAGTTAACGCTCCTGCCCAGTACTGGAGGCTGAATCTTGTATATTCTGTCTCTGTGTGTTAAGGTATGTGAAGACAGCCAGGCACACAATCCAAGTGGACCATATTGAGTACATGGATGAGATTGCCTCTCTGGCTGGGGTGAAGCCCAACCTCCTGTTGCTGTTTCTCTCGGATCCAACGCTAGCCATGGAAGTCTTTTTTGGGCCCTGTACCCCATACCAATACCGTTTGCAAGGCCCAGGGAAATGGGATGGGGCCCGGAAAGCCATCATGACTCAGAGAGAGCGAATCATCAAGCCCTTGAAGACCCGAATTACTAGTGAGAAGAGTCATTCTGCCCCAGGTCTCTTTTGGATAAAGATGGCACTATTTGGCCTGGTATCTCTGGTTACAAGTTTATCATACTATAGTTATATTTGTCATGATAGACACAGATGAGTAAATTGTTTTGTAGGCAAAACATGTACTTCTACTCATTGTAGATTGCAGCAAAGCCTTTAATCAGTAGCATACAGCAATCTCATTTAATACTGCTATAGCTGCAGAAATGTTTAGTCTTTACAGGTAGTAGAGTCCTTTAAGTTGGGTGTGCCTTAACATTTATAAAACATTTTGAATGCACAAAAATAGCTTATGTTTAAAAATGTCCTGAGCCAGGCAGTGGTGGTGCATGCCTGTAATCCCAGTACTGTGGGAGGCAGAGGCAGGTGGATTTCTGAGTTCAAGGCCAGCCTGATCTACAGAGTGAGGTCCAGGACAGCCAGGGCTATACAGAGAAACCCTGTCTTGAAAAAACCAAATCAAAAAAAAAAAAAAAAAACCAAAAAAATAAAAAATAAAAAAATAATGTCTAAAAATGTCCTGAGACCTTATTTAAGGTTAGAGAGACTTTTGTCTCCAAGTGGACTGTAATTAATTCCACCAAGGTTGGTTATATTTGTGGGAATTTACAAATATTAACTTTGCACTGATTTTTATTTTCCTCTTACATTTTTTCCTTCCAACTCAGTCTGTTAACTTGTGTCAAGACATGAAAGCTTAAGTTTAAAACATAGAAGTTTAAAAATGTAAGTTAGAATGTTTTGTTTTTCAACTGATTAACAATAACAATAAACTTACTTTTCATTTAAATTATGATGTTTAAAGAAAGAAATAAAGAATAAAACAGAGTGTGTGCCAGAGCTGTCAATGACCTACTTTAACTCTCAGTGTTTAGAAATAGGTGATTGCTGTGCTGTGTTAAGACTGAATGGAGATTTAAGTAGCAATCATGAGTCTATGCTGGCTGCCTTGTCTGTTCACCTGGCTTTCTGACCACTCTCTCCCTATGTGGGATAAATGGTTTCCTCACTGTTGGAAGTCTATGAGTGCCAGAAGGCTTCTTTACCTCAAATGCCTTTCATTCCTCCAACTATTGGAATGTGTTTCTAAGACTCCACCTCTTTCCATTTGTTCCCCTGACTATAAAACCCCAAACAACCATGGGAAGAAAGTGTGAAGACCAGCTGGGGACCAAGGAGCATGTGACCTTGCATCCCAGAGGAAGCATCCTCAAGCTGAAGCATCACAAGGAAAGTTACTGACTGAGAAATAGCTTACTTTCTCAGCAGAGTAACTCAACTGAAGGCTCATTTGTTCTCCTGAGACGGAAAAATGCCCCCATGCATTCCAGGAAAGGAATGGAGAGAATTCTGTGCCACAAGACTTTTACTGATACTCAAACTGATAACATAACCATCTGATGTGGTTGCGCTTGACCACAGGAACCATTAACAACTGTTGGAAAACTATTTCTCAGAAGCTAAAAATATATAAGACAGGGAACTTTGCAGATGTGATTGAGATAAATTAAAACAAATTTTCATGTGGGAATAAAGAGATAGCTTCTCTCTTGACTTACAGCTCACATTTAAGCCAAAAGTACATCAAAGGGATACCATTGCTCAATTGAAAAAAGACCTTGTCCTGTTGACACAGAATATGTTTTCTTCCATACATCTCATCCTCATAATGTCTAAGAGAAAAATCTAGAAGTCCTATCATGTTCTTCCATCTCTAGCTGTAGATTATGTTTCTAATACCTCCTGGTTTTCCCTTTTGGGCATCCCTAAAACCTGTTTTATCCTTCCCAAGTGAACTACCATTGGTTAAGATGAACTCTTTACAATCTCACCAAGTTAGGTATTCTTTTCTTTGATAATCTTGTCATCTGTCCCGCTCCTCCCCGGTTCACCCTCCTCCACACCATAGTCATGTTTAGATCCCAAGGGGAAAAGCTCACCTTCTCTCTCCCTTAAAATCTCTTCAGCTATAAAAGAGAATAGCTATCTAGAACTGCCCTTCACTCACTCTTTCTGTCCCATTCCTCCATGAAGACATTTCTCTGTGATGTTAACTTCTGCACTCCAGGTATATGTATCCAAGTGCATTTCTCTCCACATTGTATAGACTACTCTATTTGGAATAATCCCTTTTCTCTTTTTGACATGAAACACTGTCCTTCATCTCTCAAAACATGACTGTAATCCCACTTCCTTTAAGAACCATTACCTAGGGGATGGAAAGATGGCTCAGTGGTTAAGAGCACAGACTGCTCTTCTGAAGGTCCTGAGTTCAAATCCCAGCAACCACATGGTGGCTCACAACCATCTATCTGTAAGGAGATCTGATGCCCTCTTCTGGAGTATCTGAAGACAGCTACAATGTACTTACATATAATAAATAAATCTTAAAAAAAAATTATCTAAAACTTAATTTCCCTGCCCTAAATAGATGTAATAGAGAAAATTAAAAAGCAAAATGAGAAGAAATTAACAACAAAAATTAGGCCCTCTGGGTAAAGTAGAGGCCTAGAGACAATCACTGTATGATGTAGAAAAAGAGACACAATTAAAAAAAAAAACAAAAAAAAAAACAAAAAAAACAAAAAAAACTCTTTTCTAGACATTAAAAGGAGAGGAAGGGCTTTGGAAATCCACAAAACATATCTGGGGAAGAAAAAAAACCGACAGTTTATTCAGAAGAGTAAGCCAGGCATGCCTCCACGCATGCTCTGCCCCATGATAGGAGGGAAAGCAGAACCTCTACTTGTTTTTTGTTTGTTTTTTTGCCTTTTTTACACTTGCTTTATTTTCGCTGGGAGACATTGGGAACTGAGCCTTCAAGAGTAGGCTGACTGATAAGAATCTACTCCCCACCACCAAACCAAAGGAGATACACACCACGTGCAGACTGCAATACAAACACTCAATAAACATGAAAAATCATGCAAGATGACTCCTCCAAAAGGTGGCAGTCTCTCAACTGTAGAACCTAAAACCACCGAGACAGACAAAACGCCAGACAAAATGTCAAAAGCTTTCTGATTTTAAAAGACCATTGACCGAAAAGAGACTAGAATCAAGTGGCAGCAGATGATAGGGGACTAGAGGATAAAGTCAGCTACACAGGCGGAAAACTGAACAATGAGAAGGGCAAAATGCAGCATGGGAGGAGAATGTCAACTGCCCACAAGGACAGCTCAACAGCAGAGGTCGGGGGCAGTTAAACTGTTGGAAACGAAAATGTAATGAATCAAATTAAAAAAAAAAACGTAAAATATTGTCAATAGATTCTACCAAGTTAAAGAAAGAATATTAGAGATGGAAGAAAAAGTTGACGCATTCAAACATAAAAGAAAATGAGTGCCTGACTTTAGTGGCATTGCCTTAAGTTTCTGTGCATTTAGTTTGGCGTTGGCTATTCGCCTGCTGCATATTGCCTGCATGTTGTTTAGTTATGTACCTTGTATCCCTGATCTCTCTAAGACTGTTAACATAAAGAGGTGTTGGACTTTTTCAAAGGCTTTTTCAGCATCTAATGAGATGATCATGTGATTTTTTTCCTCTCAATTTGTTTATATGGCAGATTACATTGATGAATTTTCATATATTGAACCATCCCTGCATCCCTGGGATGAAGCCTACTTGATCATGGTGGATGGTGGTTTTGATGTGTTCCTGGATTCTGTTTGAGAGTATCTTATTGAGTATTTTTGCATCAATGTTCATAAGAAAAATTTGTCTGAAACTCTCTTGGTTGAGTTTTTGTGTGATTTACATATTAGGGTGACTGTGGCTTCATTGCATTTGGCAAAGTTCCTTCTTTTCTATTTTGTAGAATAGTTAGAGGAATATTGGTGTATGTGAGTACACATTATGCATGTCCTTTTGGGTCTGCAAAGGGACCTCACTCAGGATGATATTTTCAAGTTCCATCCATTTGCCTGAAAAATTCATGATGTCTTTGTTTTTAATAGCTGAGTAATACTCCATTGTGTAGATGCACCACATTTTCTTTATCCAGTCTTCAATTGGGAGACATCTAGGTTATTTTCAGTTTCAGGATATTACAAATAAAGCTAGTAAGAACATAGTTGAGCAAGTGTCCCTGTGATATAGTGGGGCATCTTTTGAATATATGCCCAGGAGTTGGGTCTTGAGGTAGAATTATTCTCAGTTATCTGAGAAACCACCAAATTGATTTCAAACCTGTGGTTCTACAGGTTTGCACTCCCACCAGCAGTAGAAGAGTGTTCCCCTTGCTCCACATCCTCACCAGTGACACTGTGCTTTCACTTGAGTTTTTGACCTTAATCATTCTCACTGGTGTAAGATGCAATCTCAGAGTCATTTTGATTTGCATTTCCCTGATGACTAAGGAGGTTGATTGAGGGGCCCCAAAGGGAATAGGAACTCCATAAGAAGACCAACAGAGTTAATTAACAGAGACCCCCCTGTAGTCTTGGGGGTCTCAGAGACTGGACCACCAACCAAAAAGCATACAAGGGCTGGACCTAGGCCTCTTGCACATATGTAGCAGCTGTGCAGCTTGGTCTTCATGTGAGTGCCAAACAACTAGAGTGGGGGCTGACCCAAAAGTTGTCTGCCTATAGGATATGTTCTTCTTGCCTTGTCTGGCTTCAGTGAGAGAGGATTCTTCTAGCCCCACAGAAACTACCAGGGTACTAGGGCTAGGGGTACAGCCGGGGAGGATCTCTGAGAGGATCCACACTCTCAGACAAGAAAGGGAAGAAGGATGAGGAGAGGGATTGTGGGAAGGGTTGACTGGGAAGGGGTTATTGATAAAGATGTAAAGTGAATGAATGAAAAAAGAAAGAAAATGAGTGGTTGGAGAGATGGCTCACTAATTAAGAGAACTGGCTGCTCTTCCAAGGACTCAGGTTCAGTTCCCATCAGCCACATGGTGGCTCATAACCATCTATGAGTCCAGTTCCGGGGCATTTTGGTATACTCCTGTGGCATTTTCAGGCACAAGCATGCAAGCCAGGTACACATGTAGGTAAAACACCTGTGCACACAGGATAAAAATAATTTCAGGAAACAAAACAAACGGAGCATAGTCATAAAGTCCAAGGACTATAAAAAATGACTCTAACTTAGAAACTGACCTAAGACTCTATGGCATAGAAGGAGCTGAGATAAACATTAAGGGAATTTAAAAATATATTCAATGAAATTAGAGTAAAATTAAAAAAATCCCAAATCCAGAGAAAGAAATAGATATGCAAACAAGTTTTTAGAACACATATAGACAAGATCAAAGAAGAATCTTTCCAAGGTATATCATCATCAAAATATCAAAAATACAGAATCAAGGAACAACATTAAATCAGTAACACAACCACAAAGGCAGAAACACATAAAAAACATCAGCCTTAAAAGCCAGGAATTCATGACATGATGTTTCAAGCTCTGAAAATAAGGAACCTCTAATAAAAATTGCCACATCCAGTAATTTGTCTTTAAAAACAGACATAGAAATAAGCACATTTCAAGACAAGCACAAATGATAGCATGTTATGACCACCCAGCCAGCATTACAGAAGTTACTCAATGGTCTAGACTACTATACACACAGGAGTGCCACAGTCTTAGTCACAAGAGCACAGGGAAGGAAATGTTTCATGACAATAATGGATAGACAAAGAAGGGCTAGGAAGGAATCAAATATATCTAAAGTGGTGCACAAAAAGAACCTTGCTGCAAATAGTGGAAAAAGTAGAGAACAAATAAGAATCTAACTAACAAGGGAAAGCAACCAACGATATTGCAGCAATCAGCATACATCTCTCGATGCTAACTATAAATATGAATGGACTCAACTCTGCATACTGGAAACTGGATTGAATTAAATATCTAATCAACTATCTGTTCTGTTTCTAAGAAATGTGTATCATACACAAGACACCCGTAGGCTGAGAGCCAAGAATGGAAAATAATTTATCAAACAAGCAGAAATCTTGAGTAAGCTGAGTTAGTTATACTAATATCAGGTAATGTAAACGTCAAAACCACAAAAGATAAAAATGACCACTCTATATTAGAGTACAAGCCATCAAGAAGACATAACCATTATAATACATATGTATATATGTTATTATACATATAATATATATATGTTTATTCTATATTATATATACACTAAACATCAGGCTTCATAAAACAGAGTCTATAATAGGTCAAGTAGGTCCCTATACAATAATAGTAGGTGACTTCCATAAACCACTCTTATCTCTAGGTAGGTCATTCAAAGTAATAATCAACAAAGATAGCTTGTAGTTAAGCTACATCGTAAAGCAAAGTGGACTTAACATATGTCTACAGAATATTCCACCTAACATGTACAGAACACAAATCCTTCTCAGCAGCCCATGGAAACTTGTCTAAAATATACTACACTACAAGCCACAAATGAAATCTTAAAAAAGAATCAAAGAACCAAAACAAGTTGATTCAAAAGGCAAAGGGAACCACATAATTTCTTTTATCTTATCAGATCATAGTACAATAAAATAAGAAATAGACAGCGAGAAAAATTACAAAAACTACACAAAATCATAGAGACTGAACAATACATTCTTTAATGTCCTGTATGGCAGAAAAGGAAATTTTAAATTACCAGAATCAAATGAAAATGAAAGTACAAATTACCAGAATCTTTGAGACCATTAAGGCTGTTTTAAGAATAACTCATATACCTATGAGTACTGATAACTAAAAATCTGAAAGGTTAAAAAATATCATCACAAATTAATGATGCACCCTGGAAAAGCTATGAGTCAAACCTCATAGCTCTTTGAATTTTCTTTTCATTTTTATCTTCCCTATCCAGCACTTCAGTGCCTTCTGGCTTGCTTACTAAGGTATGGCTAGGGCCTTTCAGGGAATGCATGTTTGCCTTGATATCTTTGTGTTTTTTACACTTTTGTTCCAGTTTGTAGAATATTGGGTCTCCTGGGTGAGCAGCCATCTCGTATAGGCTGTGAGTCCCACTATAACTCAACAACGCTGTGCGAAAGCAAGACCACCAAACCAATAACCACAGAAAGGAAAATGACAAAAGTCAAGTTGCACAAGGCATAAAGTTAAAATTAATTATAATCAAAGTGAAATGAACAAATGGGTGTGCAAAGGAAGGGGACAGGGGTAGTAATTGCTTTCCTGTGGTGGGGACAAAAAAAAAACAAGTTATGGAAGAAAGGGTTTGTTTTGCTTTCAGTTCTGGAGGGGATGTATCTACCATCACAGGGAAGGGATAGCAGCATCAGCATCATGTGAGGCTCCCTTGGCCGTCAGGAAGCAGAGTGATCACATTTCATCTGCACACAGGGAGCAGAAAGAAAGGCCTCTGGCAGTGAGATGACTCTTATAGTGATACTTTACCTGGGAAGGGTTCTAAACATTCCTAAAAAGCACCACTAACTAGGTAAGGACCAAGTGTTCAAAGCTATACATCTAAGAGGGACATTTTTCATTCTAACCACAAAAGAAAAAAATGAAGGAAGTAGGAAGTTGAAATAAAAGAGAGGAAAAAGAACAAGAGAAGAATGTTAGGAAGGGAGAGAGATGTCAGAGGGAAAAGCGTATGGAAGAAGTTTGATAGAAATAGGAAGAGGATGAAGGGTAAAACAGAAAAGCTTATTGGGAAAAAACCTCAGTAACAGGGCTGAAGAGCTGGCTCAGGGGTAAAAGTTTGCTGCTCTTTCAAAGGACCAGAGTTCTACTCCCAGTGCTCATGTGTTCTGCTCACAACCTGTAACTCCAAGCCAACAGATCCAAAGTCTTCTAGCCTCAGTGAACACACACACACACACACACACACACAAACACAAACACACACAAGTAAATAAATAAATAAAACAAATCTTTTTTTATTAAGTGAAAAGTAATGAAATTATTACAAAAGCAACAAAAGGAATACACCAAGGAAGAAATAGTTGGACAAATTATTATTTCAAATTATTATTTCTGCTTCTTTCTGTCTCCTTCAGTACAGGTGTTTTCCAAGTCTAGAGTGAAAACTCATGTTTCTGATGTTCAGACAGGTGCTGGTCCCAGATCAGCCTAGAGTTGGTTGCCTAGTAGATCTGTATTCACTGTAGACCCTTGCTTCTTTGAGTAGCAGCAGCCATTACTGACTTTATTTTGCAGCCTGTGGGCTGGGCATTTTCCTCACTCACTCCAAAGTCTCTCAAAGTCAGTCTTCTTGTAGTAACTAATATATAAGCCAAAGTAGTTTCTTTTCACTGGCAACTTTTGGCTGCCTTGTGGGAAATACTTTCCTACACCTTAATGGGAAGCTACCAGGTGCATCTTCCATTTCCCCGTGCGGCTCACTTCTCTCTGCTTTTCTGCTGGCCTAACATCTCTTTTATGGTGTTTGATGTGCTGCCTTTCTGTGTGACAGCTCATTCTTTATTATTCCACTTCTTCTCTGTTACCTACTCAGTTTCTAATCTTCCATCTTACCTTGGAGCTCCATTGCATAGAGTTTAAATCAGCGCCTAATACAATGAATCATTTCCTCCACTGCTGGAATTCACAAGCACAAGAATCAGTGGGTAGAAATGAGAAGTGGACCCACTCACTATAACCCATAATGACCCATTAGCAAATATTTACTTCCTTTTCCTATGTTTTTATTCTCTGATGACCTAGATATCTTTGTTCTTCAGAAAGAAATCCTTTCTCTTTACAATTTGGTGTTTCCATTACACTTGGAGTCAAAACTGATTTCTAGACACTTTGGAAATTATGACACGATCTAATAAGACTGAAAATTACTCAGACTGGTCAAAAAGAATGAGTAGATCACCCTACTAGGTACAAAACAATACCTTAAATGGAAGTTGAATAGAAAAACCCATTAAGTGGTAAAAGGCTCTGTTAGTTCAACCAGGAGATAAAGGGCTGCTACTGTTACTAGAGCTAAGAGCATCCCTGTTAGGTCTGCCTCCAAGGCCTCTGCTTCTATCCAGCTGATGATGCAGGCCTGTTGTAAGAAGTTAAAAATGGGTTGGTAGTGAGAATTTTTTAAGATGGTCTCATGAGTGGTCAAGAAACTAATACTGAGTAATTTTGAGTTTCAGGGTCCCCAGTTGTCTAGAAGGCACACCAATCTGGTTTTGTGAGATTCCCATGCCAATAGAAGCATTTGAACACTTTCACCTTGCCACACACTGGAGTTAACACAAAATGCCCTGCCCTCCCGATGAATCTAGCACAGTCCAGAAGATTAATTATTTCCCACACAGCCTGGTTTGAGGATGGATCTGGACAGAAGCTGTAGAGCTCGGTGGTGTGCTAGCGACTCCAAGCTCCCTGCCCCTAGGTGCTGGCCTCACCAAGAAAGTGAGCAAACTATAGACTGTCCTCTGCCACCTGCAATGTTCCACCAGCAGCTCCTGGACTAGACCAGAGCTTATACCATTGTCACTCAGGCAGCACGTCTTTGTTCCCAAAAGGCCTCTCAATGTGGCAGCAGTTTAGGGTTCTGGCATTAGTGGCTCCACAGTCAGGCTCACTGCTGAAGAGATAGATATTCAACTGGCTCCAGAGATCACCAGGCACACTTACAGTGAGTAAATGATAACACTATATCTCACTTATACACATCAAGCTCCTTAAGACCAAAGTCCTGGTTCCGAGAAAAACTAAAAACAGGACAACCCTTTGAGTCCTGATTCTAGAGGCCAAATTCTGGAGCATTCAAGTACTGTAAATAGAGATAATAGATTTATCTGGCTAAGAAGACCAAAAAACTTCAGAGTATCAACCATCAAATCAGATTCCCAAGATAATCCAGAGTCTGAATAGAACTCAAGAAGCCTGGAAGACTTTTCCCTAGACTGTTACCCAAGGCCTGGCTCTGAGGGAAACTTTGTACTTTGGGCCCAGAAAAGGCCTTTCCCTGGCAATAGGCCTCTGTGAGACCACAGATCACGCACACTGGCTGACACTGACAAGAATCCACAGCCTGACAAGGAAATACCAAGTCAGCCATTGACAAGAATCCATGGCCTGACAAGGAAATACTCAGTCAGCCTGGTTCTGAAAGCCCTTTCCCACTGAGTGCTTGGCATGGATTTGGCGACACCATGCCACACCTGGGATAACCTTTTGTTTCAAGGCCAACCATAGAAGCAGCACAAGTTGCAATGTATAGCAAGAACACAGTGTTCCTTGGTGCTCAAGCTTGGCACCTGTGGCTAAACGTGATTTCACACAGATTCTCATACACGGGAACGAACATACGCTGACTCGGTGCTTTAGAAATTCTAGGTGCTGACCAATTACGACCATGGTTGAAAGAATGGTACAATCATTGCTTGGAATATCCCATCTTCATTTTGTTATGATATGTTTTGGGTGAATGTGTTTGTGAGTATATGACATAGATTTATTTCCGTTATGCCTAATACTCTATCATGGACACACTATTTACATAAATACCTAAGTGTTAATTTTGTATTTGTCTGTCATCACATTTGAGATTGGGTACATCTGGAAGATAAACAACATCACCCAAGTATTGTTCTCTCTTCTTTTTGGGAATAGCTCAGTACTCTTTTCCGCATCTGCAGAATAGATACAGCACATTGTCATGTTGGGTGAAACTAGTACTTTTTCATTGATTTCACTTGCTTTTTAAAATAAACTTTATTATACAAAACATACAAATAAGTCTCTCTCTCTCTCTCTCTCTCTCTCTCTCTCTCTCTCTCTCACACACACACACACACACACACACACGCACGCGCTAAACAAACTCAAAGTAGATCTGTGTTAATGAACCTCTGTACAGTTAGAACAACCTGATTGAAGATTAAGTATGGCTAAAGGACAAGCATATAGGTGACAAATTAACAAAAGGTTGTTACTTTTACACATCTTTGACAGGATTAAAGGGGACTAAACTGGTGAAGCATTATTCTTAAAGTTCCCTAGGCAGGAAGCCAATTCCTCTTTTGCTGGATGAGAAATATATATACTGGCATTTTATTCCAATGATTGAACTAACTCAGGTGTGTCACAAAGGTGTTTTCAAAGACTGGTATGAGACTCAAGTGTTCACTGAATTAGAATGATCCAACTTCGATGTGGGTAGACACAATCCAATTGGTCAGAAGCATAAATAGAGTAAACATGCAAAAGAAAGACAGTGGTCTCGGTTTTCCTTGACTTGGAATACTCTTCTACCTTTGGACATCAGAACTCCAAGCTCTTATGCTTTGGGACTCCAGCATTTACAATAGCAATTTCCCATGTCATGTCTAGAAGGAACTATGCTGCAGCAGGCATCCTGGTCTTCTTGTTCTTACAATCTCTCCACACCTTTTCTTTGATCTTCCCTAAGCCTTTGGTGTACAGGTTGTACTGCAAACATATCAGCTGGGGCTGGGCACCCTCTGGTCACTCATTCTCTACATTATATGCAGATGAGTTTAGCTGTAGTGGGCCTCTATCTGTTGCAATCAGAAGCATCCTTGATGAAGAGAAGTTTGCTTATCCGTGGATAAGGTTAACTACTTAGAATACAGTTGATTAGAGGCAATATTGGTTTAGGAAAATGGTAGTAGTAGGATCTCCTCTAGGCTCTATGACCTCACCCGCCATCAGTAGTTGGCTAGGTAAACAACCACAAGAACGGAGCTCCTCCTGTTGAGTGCCCCTTCAGTCCCATTAAAGAGCTGTGGCTTACTCTCATGATGAAAGTACCACTAATTGCACCACTATGATGTCTTGCTGAGCAGGGCGCTTGTGCCACTCACAGGTTCTAACACTGGGTAGAACTACTGATCACTTGTCTTAGGTGGCTGTTTGCATAGCTCCTTCAAAGAGCTAATCTTCAGGAGGAGGCTTTTAGGTCAGGTCCAGCTCAATTCCTCCACCTAGCACTGGGGGTTTTGCTAGTTTGTGACTCTTGAGGAAAGCATTTTCATCCCATGTGACCTAACTCCATTTTTTAAAAAAAGAAATTCAAAGTTGTATGCAAGTCAAAGATAATTAAGAAGAGGTCGTCAATTTGATGGGGAATGGGGGCACACAGAAGGAGTTGAAGTGGGAGAAGAAAAGGTGTCAATGATTTAAATATAGTTCTTATGTATGAAATTCTCAAAAAAAGTAATTAAAAATGTTAAAGAATAAAAAAGAGATGGAAGGGGAGTATAATCAAATGGCATTTAATTCACGTGGACATGAAAATGTCTCAGTGAAACATTGTGCAACTTTATAAACTTTACACTTTATGCAACTAGTATGAAGTACCAAAATAATTATTAAAAACAAACTTCAGTTCTCCAGTTTCCAGAGTTCCAGCTGTGGATGGAGAGTTGCCACCACCCAATGCCAGGCTTGAGGAACTCTGCCAGCCCTGTATGGTCTCAAGCTTGCTGTGGAACACATCAGCCAGCATGGCCAGGGAAGCAAACTGTTACAGGGAGTCCCTTCCTCTGCCCATGCTTCTGCATCTGCGCCCTGGTGTCTGCTGAGTCTGGCTGGAGACCTCAAACACAGCAGGTTAGGAACATAGAGTGGTGGGAATGACTCTGTGGTGCTTCACTCAGGACAAGGTGTTCATCCTGAACAAACGTGTGAGGAGACTTGACTTGTGCTTGAAAGCTCCAAAAGGGGAAGTTGGAGACAAATCTTTCTTGGAAGTGATTTTTGGCAGTTGTCTGGAAACAGTTGCTTCTATCTGCAATGATCATGATTTTTTTTTTTCTAAGAATCAAAAAGGGTGGGTCCTTCTAGGAGCATGTATAAAGATCCTGCTTTCTCATGGAAAAAAAAAGGGACAAGGTTACTATAAAAGTGCATTGAGAACAGGGAGGAACTAACAGCAGCCCAGCTCCTCTCGAGGGAGAAGCCACCCAGGAAGGGGACGACTGGGACTGGCCAAGGCAAGTGACTGCAGATCTGCTCACAGTCCCTGGGCATACCTGGGCATATAAGCACCCAACCTGAGCAACTAAGACAGAAAAATCAACACTGCTGAATCCAGTAAAAGGACAACCTCGCTCCTCAGAGACCGTAAGTTGAACAACCCTACTTTGGGGACACCAAGGGATTGTGCTTAATGAGAAACTTCCATAGATTTTCTTGCCTTCCTCTGTCTCCTCTTCCCTAAATTCATACTTCAATGGTTTTGGACACTCTTCTCCAACTGCAAAATTATAGCTCATAATTGCCAGGATTTCTTGTTCTAAAATAGTTTTTATTCCTAGATTAAAATATAAATTAAATGAATGCCAACTATATACTCTGGTGATGTAGCAGTTCTGAGCTTGGCCTGTAGGTTCCACTATGTACCATCCTGACTGCTGCCCTGGTGCAGGTGGTTCCAACCAAATGCTCATCACAGTATATAAACTGTTTCATAAGCTTGCTTAATACAAGTCTGTTTTATCAAAATTTCATGTGGACATAAAAAGAGGGGGATATCAGAAACGACAGCTAATGGAATGAAAAGAGCAGATACAAGCAGTAGAGACCCAGCAGACTCATTACCTGACAAATAGACACAATGCCCCAGGCACCATTCCAAGAGAGATGCCTGTGTTCTTGGAGTCTGAGAGTGATGGAGACAACTGGTGTAGATGAAGGAGAAGTACCTTTATAGTGGGAAAAGATGCAACAATAAGAAAGCTTTTGTTCATTGATAATAGTGGAAGAATATCTAAAATATCCTTAAAAATTATATATAGAAGATACTACAATGATTATAATTCATAAATAGTTTTATGAGGCAGTGTGTTATATGTAATATGTATGTATATGTTACTTTTAAATATATATATATATATATATATTACTTTATATAAATATATACATCTTACTTTTTTTTTTCTTTTTCGAGACAGAGTTTCTCTGTGTAGCCCTGGCTGTCCTGGAACTCACTCTGTAGACCAGGCTGGCCTCGAACTCAGAAATCCGCCTGCCTCTGCCTCCCAAGTGCTGGAATTAAAGGTGTGCGCCACCACTGGCTGGCACATCTTACTTTTTAAACAGATATAATATATGTGATATATATATATATCACTTCACTTACTAGCTCTAATAAGTGAAAAAAAGAAAGAAAGCAGGATATTAAGACACCATGGTGGCTTTATTTTCCTAAGTCCATGTTTCCCTATTCACTCTGAGCTGCAGAATGTGACTAACACTTCGACCTGAACCGAATTATGTTTCTTCTTCCACTGTACTTTGAAAGCTATAGAGCTGAGAGACTGAATTCTTCAGATAGCTTATCATTTGTACGGATGACCATTGTATATTTCATACCCTTCGAGAACAAAAGCAAAAGCCTCAGAAAAAGAGACAGAAGAGGTCTGCTCTTGCTTCAGTTCCTAAAATAGGCAGCAGAGTTTTAACTCACCTGACTAGGACCATTCTTCGAATGCATGGGTGCTAAAGAGGATGCTCAGAGGTTAAGAGCACTGGCTGCTCTTGCAAAGGACCCCCATTAAATTTCCCAGCAACTATGTAGGGACTCACAACCCCCTGTAACTCCAGTTCCTGGGAAACCAACAGCTTCTGATTTTGGTTGGCACCAGGCATGCAATTGGTGCCCAGACAAAATATGCAGGCAAAACACACTATACACACAAGTATCTTTTAATACTCATAATGTAGAGTGGGAGAGAGAAAGAAGAAATAATACCCCAAAATGACCCTTAACACCAAAGCACACTGGGAATCCCTCTATCGAGACAAGACTAGGAAAAACAGCACTTGTCATTCAGGAAGCTGCACCTTCGTGTCATCGAGTCCCTACCCTGCCCTCTGGCACCATGATGCTTACTCTCAGAGAATGTGATGCCCCTACACTCACATGTCACCTAAATGAGGAAGGGTGGTCATGGAATATTCTAAAACATATTAAACAAAGGGAAATTAGAATCTAGACTGAAGTGCTGCATATTTTGTCAGCTGTGAGACTATATAGAAGATACAAGTGAAAATTCTAGGTGGCTGTGGAGAAAAAGATAATAATCTCTGTACAAAAGGAGAAATTAGCAAAAAAGATACCAAAGAAAGATGGTTCTGTTTTCTGTGTGATTGCATGCTGACAAGAAAGCAAGGGGGGAGTGTCAGACAAGACAGAGGAGTAAGGTGAAGCCTGACTCACCAAGAGCCTTGGAAGCCAGATAGATATGCCGGGGTCATATGTACCACATGTTAGAATTCTCATTGCTTTTATTTAAAAAAAATAGATTGAGAATAAACTTTACAATTTATTGAAAATAGATGGTTTTCTCCCATAATAGATCCTAATTATGGTTCCTCCTTCCTCTGCTTCTTTCAGTTCCTCCCCTGTTCCCTTCCCATCCAAAATCTACTCCTTTTCTGTCTCTATTTAGAAAAGAACAGGCTTCTAAGAGCTAACAACAAAATGTAACAACAACCACAACAAAAAAGTAGAATAAGAAAAAACAAAACTATCACATGTAGTTGGACAAGACAACCCAACAGAAACTTTCTCTTTCAACCCAAGTAAAGAACAAGAATCAGAGACCCACTCACTCCCACACTAAACAGCAAGCCATGATGCAGATACAGAGGCCCTGGTGCAGACCAGGGCATGCCCTGTGCTTGCGGCTGCAGTCTCTGTGAGTTTGTGTGAGCTTTGCACATGCTGATATTAAGGGTCTATTTCATTGATGTCCTGACCCTGCTTTGACTCTTGTACCCTTCCTACCTCCTCTTCCTCAGGGTCGCTTGAGCCTTGAAGGGAGAGATTTGATGGAGATATTTTGTTTAGGCTGGATGTTCCAACATCTCTCACACTCTGCACAGTGTCTGGATGTGGGTCTCTGTATTGTTCCCATCTACTGGCAGGAAGGAGCTTCTCTGATGATTGCTGAGCAAAGCACTGATCTATGAATATAGAAGAATGTCATTTGGAGTTATTTTATTCCTACATTTAGGGGGTGGTTTTGTTTCTGTTTTAGACCAGTATTTCGTTTTACCCTTGGTCCCTGGGCTGGCACTTTCGTTCCTCAAAATCATCACCCAAGATCCCTAAAGCCAGATGGACAGACAGATACTATTATTCAAGCTTTCCTTTACCTTTACCTTTACCTTTACCTTTACCTTTACCTTTACCTTTACCTTTACCTTTACCTTTACCTTTATCTTTACCTTTACCTTTACCTTTACATTTCTGGGCAGGTATTAAAATAGAGTACTTTAGAATAGAGAAGAAACAATACAACACTAAGACTCAGGACAATATTCCAATAAAAGTTGGTGACAACCTTGTATACCTCATTAGCTATTACCAAGCAGATTATTTCATAGGAATCTTCATTGCAGAACTGTTTTAAAATCAAATTTTAATAAGACAGTAAAATCTTAGATGTTTCTGTAACAAAGGGTTGCTAATCATCTTGAAATTCAGTGCAAATCTTGTTTTGACCAAATGTTCTATTACAATGACCATCAAGTCATCCCTTGCTCCCGCAGGTGATAGGATCTAGGATCCTCTACAAACATCAAAATCTGTGGGTGTTCACTTCTTGTGTATGTAGCATCACATATGCATATACCCTATCCAGAGACTCCAATATACTTTAAATCTTGTCTGCATTACTGGTCACATCCACCAACTTTTCTAAATAGATTTTAGACACTGTTGTTTAAGGAATAATTACAAGAGAAAAAAATCTCTGTATGTTCAGTAAGAAATGTACATTTTTAAGAAAATGTTCCATCTGTTGTTTGAATATGTGGGTGCACAGTGTTCTGAAATGGAGAAAAAGAGTTATATAATATATAATTAAAATAGAATATATATGAAAGATAATATAAGGTATAATAAAAGCCGTTAAAGATGTGACCTTGGAATATGTCAATGCTGAAATGAAGGGGGTTGGACACAAACACAGTGATAAACTGTAGCATTGTTGCTCAAAACCATACTGAAATAATTCTTTTTAATTCAAGAAACCATGGGGGTGAAAAGAGTTGCCGTGATTGGTGCAGGGGTCAGCGGACTTGGCGCCATTAAGTGCTGTCTGGAGGAGGGACTAGAACCTACGTGTTTTGAAAAGAGGAGTGACATCGGAGGACTGTGGAAATATGAGGTAATTTTATAAATATTTTCAAAATATGACATTATCAGTGTGTATGGGATTTGTCTCTATTCAACTCAGAAATAAAACTCTGATAACACAAATTGCCCCTTAAGTGTACTTTCGAAATTAGTGATAAATCTTTCAGTAAATTTGAAATTTCTTGTGGGACATGCACAATCCTATTCAGCTTTGTGTACCTCACAACCCCACATATAACATTTAGGATATTGATATCCAATTTTTGCCTAAGAGTTCTGAAACTCAAAGAGCAGGCAAACACTATTCTCTCTCTAACCTGTTATTAGTTGCAGTATTTTCATTTGTATTGTAAATCACTCTATATGTTCTTTCGTGTTGTTTATTAGTTACTGGAAAAACATGTCTCTACCAAGAAAGGTGTGCTTGCTTACAGAGTCATGTGTAGTAACTTAAAGGAGAGGCCCTTTCTCACAAGGCGTTAGAAGGGTGAAGGGGAGTCTTAACGTGGATGTGTCTTGATCACATCCAAGCATGATATAAGATCATTAAGAGCAGTTCTTATTAATTCATCACTTTTATCTTGTCATTATTATTCCTTTATATATTAATATATTTTAGGCCCAAATCATATAAGCATTTTACTATCTATTACATTCTCTTAAGTGAAATCCCCTCAGTTGTGAGACAGATTTTACCCATTAGTAGTTTCTTGTCAAATCTTCTTTGTGTTATTTTTCTTCTTTTTTCTCAGTTTGTGTTATGTGCATTCTTGGAACTTGCTATCTCTTTCATGGTGTAAAATTATCAAAGCCCCCCCCCCCCAGTAAATTAGTCTAATGACCTCATCTTGCTGAATACTATCACAAAATCTGAAAATAAAATCATGACTTTTCAAAAAAAAAAGTATACCAAACACCTCAGTTCTGATTCTTTATCACATTCCTGAAGCCAAGTGTTGATTTATTTCCTTTAGGAGATATCAACAAGTGGAAATCCTGGGATATACAAATCCTTAACCTGCAATACATCCAAGGAGATGACAGCCTTCAGCGACTACCCCATCCCTGATCATTTCCCCAACTACATGCACAACTCCAAAATGATGGAGTATCTCAGGATGTATGCCAGACACTTCGGGCTCATGAAACACATCCAGTTCCAGGTAAGGAGTGAAGCCCCGCCCACCACCTGCACATTGGTCAAGGCAAAGTCCACACACAGAGCCAGCTGGGCACAGTTTCAACCTGATTTCCCATCTGCCCCCATGCTCACGATTTGCCAAGATATGTTTGTCTTATCTGCCCACCATATAAGTACTGTCCCAGCTGGAAGCTAAATTCTAATCTTTGGTTCACTTTGTAAAGTAAAAATACATAGGTCCTAGAAAAGAAAACCAATGCATTTTGCACTCTAATGAGCTGTGACATTTGAGAAGTGATTGTTTTAGGAACTTTACATGCACATGACTCTTAACCACGAAGGAGCCATGTGTAGAGATACTTAAACATAGAATTCTATGGGCTGGGGGGAGGATAACAATTCTCTAGGACTCAGGCTTCTTTCTTTCTTTCCTAGACAAAGGTGTGCAGTATAAAGAAGCGCCCTGACTTTTCATCTTCTGGTCAATGGGATGTGGTGGTAGAGTCCGAGGAGACACAGAAAACCTACATTTTTGATGGGATAATGGTTTGCAGTGGTTACTACACTGAGAAGTACTTTCCTTTACAAGACTTTGAAGGTATCTCTCTAATGTGTGTGTGAGAACAATCTTAAGACTCTAAATATCTTAATGCCCCTCCTATCAGGCATTGAACAATGGTGTTTATATAGAGGAGATACAAGGGGGGGGGGCGTTGTAAGTTCACAGAACAGTCAGGGGACATTTAGCCACAGAGGTAAAGACAGAACTGAAAACCAGAGTTCCTCAGACAAACAAGGTCTGAGAGAGACTTTCATGGAGGAGGAAGCAGTGGGGAGAAGCCAGTAGATGGGCGATCCTGGAGAGAGCTCAGGGATTGGCTCACATTTGGAGTGTCAAGGATGGGAGGAGCATGTAAGAGTTAATGGAAAAGCATTTCTGTGTGTGTGTGTGTGTGTGTGTGTGTGTGTGTGTGTGTGCACGTGCACATGTATGCATATAAATACAGGAGAAGAAACAAGTATATAATCCGTCCTGCAGGAGTATGGAACATTAACTGATAGGGGAAGATGACTGAATCAGAAGCATCAGGATTAAAGACTTTAAATAGTCCATTTCAGAGATAATGCTGAGAAAGGCTGAATCAAACAACTGTAGTAGGATTTGTGGAGATGTTTTAGGAGTCCTTGGAACACTCCCTGAATGACAAATTATGCATCATGCAATTTTATAATTTATGAAAATTATGATTTTTGAAATGTAACTTTTCTGGAATGCCTTGAAACTTCCACTATCCCATGCTTATGTGTTAGAGAGCCGTGAGTAGCCACTGGCCAGATGTCGCTTAGGAGTAGTTCATAGGTGAAGGACACAGAGTTAAGATGGTTCCCTTGTAACATATATACTGCACTTTGAAAACACAATAGGCGCACTCAAAGAATCTCACCAACAGCTTTACAATAACTGTATATTAGCATCTCAGATTATCCCGGGTTAAGCAAAATACAGACTTAAAACTATTATCCTTCTCGGTGCTTTTGGGCTCCTGGGACTTCAAAACTGCATATGTGTGTGGCATTCAGTGGCTTATGAATAACACCAATACATTGCTAAGGATCTTTACAAACTTGTTGCTTTCCAAAGAATTATAATAAGTAAAGAAACAGTCTCATGTTTCCAAGTAGAAAATTAGAAAAATACAGTGTCACTCAAAAGTGACAAAGATTTAGCATACTGAGTAAATTTTAAAAGGGTATATTTTTATCAACTACTTTTAAAACAAACTCTGCTCTGCTTTTGGTCCTAGCAGTATAACCACTGTTGTTGAATGCTTTGTTCCCTGAAGGACGACATTCTGTCATAGTGGCATAATGTCCAAGTGCAAAGAAGAGAGTAAAATTACATGAACTTCAAGTTTAGGAATGAAATTAATCAAGCGGTGTTTTCCACTTCTCCTGCAACTTGAGAGGGTTGATTCTTCCTTCTTCACAGGAATCAGCAAGTTTCAAGGCAGCTGTCTCCACAGCTGGGAGTACAAGGATCCAGGCAATTTCGTGGGGAAGAGAGTGGTCGTGATTGGCCTTGGGAATTCTGGAGCAGATGTGGCAGGCGAGATCAGCAGGGTCGCTGAACAGGTTTGGTGTCATATCCTGATTTTGCTCTTGGGTATATAACCTCAATACCTGCAGAGGCTTTGAGTCTAGACTTCCTCTGACTTTAGCAGGCATGTTCCCATTTGGATTGCAAGGGCATGTTTTTGCTACTGACTATATATGAATAAGAGAATACAGAATTCCAAAGTAACAATACTCCCAGCCCATAATTCACTGGAGTAGGGGAAGTGGCAATGCGACAAGAGTCAGAAAACTTGAAATTAATTACAGATAGATAAATCTCAAAATCTCAAATGAATGAGAAATCTCAAAACGAAGTGAATTTTACAGAAGACACTGTTTTCATATTGGAGATGAAGTTTAAAGAGCAATCAACATACACAAACCTGAGTATTTAAAATATATATATTTGTGTGAAGGAAAGATCCCATATTTTCCCAAAGACTGTGAACAAATAAAAAGGGAAGGAGAAACAATCTTTCCTCTGCAGGGACTGTTGCTGATTCCTAAAGAGCATGGAAGGACATTCAAAATTAACTTTCGATTCCTACTTCATAGAAAAGACACAAGATTTCCAATACTGAGCAATTTCTGGAAATTAAATTAACCATGCCATGATTCTGAGATACATGAGTCACTAATCTGTGACAACAACATCACACTAGTGATTATGACATCAATAACAATATAGACCAAAATACTTATCGAAATATATATTTGGGGTTTTTTTGCATTGCAAACATTTTGTTAGTGTTTTTTCCAGTTGTAAAAGTGAGTAAATTCCACTGTAGATTTCTGTACCCCAGTTTTGTTTTGATCCCAAGCATTTTATTCATGTGATTCTCCATCTCTTGGACATTTTCAACTGAAAGAGCTCACATGGAATCTGAATACTAGCTTCTAACACTCAATGTAACAACCTATGGTGTTGTCGTGGGGTTTCCCTATATTTTGGGACCTCAGACACACCAGACATCTAGTACAGCTGAAGCAAACAACACTAGGCAAGTAAGCAGGTCCAGGACAAACATTAAGTTAACTGACATAACTTCCAGTAAGGGGATCTTTTACGTTGTTTTTGTTGGTCTTTATATATTTTATTCTTTTTAAAATTTGTTTTACTTATTTATATTCCAAACGTTGCCCCTTCCCAGTCCTCCCTCCAAGAGGTCTTCACCCCATCCCCTTCCCTTTTTCCTCTGATAGGGTACTCCCCTATCCCCACTCCCATCTCCCCCATCACCACCCCTATTCCCCAGCTCCAGCCTCACATACCTACCCCTAACACACACACCTACCCCCAGCACGCACGCACGCACACACACACACATACACACACACACACACACACACACACACACACACACATCTCCCTCACCTGGGACATCAGGTCTCTACAGGATTAGGTGTTTCCTTTCCCACTGAAACTCAATTAGAGGCAGGGAAAAGAAGATGGTTAGGGGAACAAGGCAATGTTGGAAGTTAATTCCATTTCCTTGAGAACTTAAAAACCAAATGCACCCCCCCCCAAAAAAAAACAAAAAAAAAAAAACCCAAACAACAACAACAACAACAAAAACCTCTGGGGATCTGATTAACCACTCTTCTCTTGAAGGTTTTCCTCAGCACAAGACAAGGGGCATGGATATGGAATCGGGTTTGGGATCATGGGAATCCCATGGACGCCACACTCTTCACTCGTTATAACAGAACAGTCCAAAAGGTCTGCCCCAGATACCTGATCAACAGACAGCTGGAGAACAAGTTAAATACAAGGTTTAACCATGCCAATTACGGGCTGCTGCCTCAGCACAGGTAAAGTTAGGACTTTGAAGCAGACAATACTTTTGAGTAACCAGACTAATTAAGTCAATTAAATATGTAAGCTGTAAGTACATGACTGGGAGGAGCAATTCCATTAATTTTTCATAGCACTTGTTTTAATGGGGAATATCCAAATTGGGTCCTTCCTACTGAAGGTTCTCTGTGATCCTACTAATGTAATGTTCCTCAACTTTCCTAATGCTGTAACAGTTGCCCATGTTACGGTGGGTGACTCTCAACCATAAAATTATCTTCATTGCTACAACATAACTGTAATTTTGCTACTGTTATGAATCTTAATGTAAGTATCTGGTATGCAGGATATCTGATATGTCACCCCTGGGAAGGAGGTTGTAACCCACAGATTGAGAGCCACTTCACTGAAGTGTAAGAGTTGTGCAGCTGGAGAAGTGGAAATGTTAAAACTTCAACTTATTTGAAATTTATACGAGTCACTATGCCACACTCTCCTGCTTTGTTACCATATTCTGTGAACTACTGCATGTTCACTCCCTAAATTAAGAACTCTGATTGCCTGCCCTACTTTCAAACACACCATCAACCAAGACAATGCATTAGCCATACACAACAACCTCAAGCCCTTCAACCTCATCACCTGCACTGACTCTGTGTCCTATCCCATTTGCGTGACTCCCAGACCCAGTCATGATAGCCCTTACCACTGAAAATTGCGATGCTTATAGGCATCTTTCCAAAACTCATTCTGTACTTGAAAATCCTTAGCTTTCTTGCTTTCACCTCATTCCACACCAGCCAGCTCTCAGACCCTGCCTCAGCCTCTCAGCCCAGGTCTGCTTTCTCTGTTTCTTAAGACTGTGGGCACGTTTCCTCTGCTGCTTCTTCATCTGTGTCTGCATCTTCTCTTTCTCTTCCTCATGCTCCTTCTCCCTTCACCCCCTCCGCTCTTTCACCCTTCACCCCCTCCCCTTCCCTTCTTCCCTCTTTCCCCCCCCCTCCTCCTCCTCCTCCTCCTCCTCCTCCTCCTCCTCCTCCTCCTCTTCTTCTTCTTCTTCTTCTTCTTCTTCTTCTTCTTCTTCTTCTTCTTCTTCTTCTTCTTCTTCTTCTTCTTCAGCTTCTTCTTCTTCCCTCCATAAGACATGTAAGACTAGGTATCGCCCATATATCTGCTCTTAGTCCCATTTCCTTTTAATCCTAGGTAATTCACCATATTAAATTTTCAAATCCTATGGAGAGATGGCTGGAGAGATGGCTCAGTGGGTAAGGGTACCTGCTCCCAACCCTGATGACCAGAATTTGATCCCTAGAATCCACATGATGGAAAAAGAGAACTGACTCCCACAAGTTACTCCCTGACCTTGACACATGCACTGTAGCATGCTTAATGGGTACACAAACACATAAATGAGTAAATAAATACGTATGTTTCATGGCTTGTCTAAGGTTTCTCAACGGATAAGAGACTGAAAAAGTATCACAGTTCAGTTCTGAATTAGACAACCATTTCTTTACTAATGATCTATATTGCCTTCTGAGGATGCTGAAAAACAGAATAAAATTTTTTAAAGCCTTGCAACATTCTCCATAGCTTTTGCCTATGCTACTACATTTTTATTAAGAAGTTGTATACTCATCTCTTGATGCACAGGATTCTTGACCAGCGAACAGTCCTCAGTGATGATCTGCCACATCGCATCATTATTGGGAAAGTGAAGATAAAACCAAATGTTAAAGCGTTCACATCAACATCGGCTATCTTTGAGGATGGAACTGAGGAGAACATAGACGCTGTCATCTTCGCCACAGGCTATACATTGTCATTCCCTTTCTTGAGTGATGACTCAGGGGTCCTAGACAGCCAGTACTCCATGTTTAAATATGTCTTCCCTCCTGAGCTAGAGAAGCCAACTCTCGCCTTCATTGGACTCATCCAGCCAATAGGAGCCATCATACCCACATCTGAGCTCCAGAGCCGATGGGTTGTGCGTGTGTTCACAGGTATGTACTTGTCTTTCCATGAATATAGTATGTTCCAAATTCTCTGTGATTTAAAAGTAACACAGAGGTCTACTATTCTGTGGATTTCCTTCATTCATTCTAATAAATTGTCTGAAATTTCACCACTAAAAATAAACTACCTTGGGTTCCTCTGAACGTTGATACTTCATTTTTAAGAGAATTCTATTAAAAATCAAAGCACAAATTGCAAAAATTTTAAAACCAAGAAAATCATAACGAGGGTATATTTTAATGTAACTGTCTATCTGTTTCTTTTCAGCAGAAAACTAACTTAGGGTGAGATTTTATGGACACAGAAATGGTCCAAAGTAGGAAAAGAAACAAGAGATGAACCGCCTGGGACACATTTCAGAAATGTAGTAACCAGCTCCAAGTTTGTGGTTCATATTTTCAATTTTTTTCCCAAATAAGCACCCAAAGTGATGCTTCTAAACAAAACAAATTTGCTAGTAGAATGAAATCAAGGTCACTTTTGGAGGGACTTGCCTGGCAGTGTCTGAGATTGAATCACATACAGCCCTCACCTTACAGCAAGGCCTCAAGCAATCTTGACCAAGTTTTCTGTATTTTATTTAATGAGTAGTCAAGATTCTTCCTCCTCAGAGGTTGACACACTGTGATGGATGTCCTTGCTAAGGCCTCAGCATTCTGAGACATAAAACCATTGATGTGGTAATTCCCTAAGTGACATTTGCATATTTATCCATGGAGAAGTGGAAATAGTGGCTCCTGCAACTTCTTTTATGCCATTTATTTTCTGACGTTTCAGGTGAATCCATTTGATGCTTATTCACAACACAGCTCTGTTTCTGTTTTCTGTATTTCTTATTTCTTGTTTGTTAATTATGTTTCTTTTCTGGCTTCCATCAAATGGATAATATGACAATGACCATATGAGAACTTAGTTACACAATTTCTTACAATGAAATTGTGTCTTCTCTTCATATCAAATTGACTTTTGGTAAAGCAAATTTATCCAAAGAACGACTTTAGTATAATGTACACATACAGAAGCACATACATCACACATTGAACAATTTTCACAAATCAAATACACATACAACTTATTCAACTACAAAGCAGATTTAAAACAAATGAAATAACTAAAATTCAGAAACACCTTCTTCATGCATTTCCAGCCTCACCTTTCTTCACTATCACCAAAGAAAACAATGCTCATTTCTGAAACTTTCAGGCAGCTTTAATCTTTTTTCATTTGTGCAAATGGAATCATAGATTATGTGAATAACAGGGGCAGGACAGTTTAAGCAGATAGTGGAAAGATGTGGGGGAGGAAACAAGAGGGTGGAGAAAGGCTTGGGCAAAATGAAGTGTGCACAAGGAAGATAAATGGGAACCTATGGTCTCATAACACAAGTAAAAAT
The DNA here is from genome assembly GCF_947179515.1 of Apodemus sylvaticus. Lineage (NCBI taxonomy): Eukaryota > Metazoa > Chordata > Mammalia > Rodentia > Muridae > Apodemus > Apodemus sylvaticus. Next base: position 73,952,345 of record NC_067483.1, on the reverse strand, counting down.
ATAGTTAGAGGGGTAGTAGAACACAGTAATCTGAAGGAATTGAGGGAGGCGTGCTTGGAGATTATGCACTGTATAGTGTCTGGTTTCTTCTTCTTAATACAATTCATCAAATAAATCCTCCTTTTACAGTCAATCACACACATATATGTGTGCATATGTATACATACAACTTATTTTATATTAATGGCCACTTAGAATTATTATGAACAGTGATGCATGGACAAGAACACACATGTATTTCATTGAGTCTGTACCTTTTCATTTGGTATATTTGTAGAAGAATAGTTGATGTTTCACAATGTATGTATACATGTACAGTAGTAATTTAAACTGCTATGTAAACTTTCAGTTCTTCAGTTCTGTTCCTTTCATGTTTTGCATGCTCGTGTTTGAAACTGTATTTTGAAACATCTGAGGATACTTGTGTGTAGGTCATACTTTTGCAGATACTAATACCATGTGACACCTGGTGAAGCAACAAGGCACACAGTCTATAAGGATCATGTCTGTTACTCTTTGTCTTGTCTCTCTAGCATAATTTAATGTTCTGTTCATTGTATCTTCTTTGTCCATGACATATTCATACATACAGAATTTCTGTCTGCAATTACTTGCTCTCCTTTCAAAATGTAGTTATCACAGTTCAGGGGTCTTTTCCATCAGTGTATATTTTCAGAAAACACAATGAAAACTAGGAGATGTTTCTAACTCAAAAGACAGAACAAAATGCATCTGGAATGTAAGCTCAAGGATTGGCAATGTTCAGATACATGAAACTTGGAGTCAGGTCCCAGTTTGGGTTCAGTCTTTGGAAGACTACAAAAACACCTTAAAGTCATTCATGGTATCCAGGGATGCTGAGTGTACATTTAAACTAAGAGAAGTTGAAACATTTTTTTATCTTAAAGGAAAGCTAAGTGGCATCCTAGGCATGATAGTGTAAAAGAAATTCTCTTCCCTTGGAATTTTTTAAACATGAGGCTTTGATTATTATAGAGATCTGATGATTCCATTCTATTTTGAAACCATTGTTTTTGATTATGTGAGTTCCTTGGTTCTCTGTCAACCCTCCAATGTTTATATATTGTTTTCTCAGGACTAAAAACATTGCCTTCAAGGAAAGCCATGATGGCCGACATCAACAGAAAGAATCAAACACAGACCAAAGAGTAAGGAGCCTAATTTTTCTCTTAAAGTAAATGAAAACATGTTCGGGGGTGGGGGGGAGGATATTTGATTTTGCTTTTTATATAGTTTGCACCTAGATGAGCCCTAACATGATACTTTTAGTTCAGTGATATCATGATGACATTTTTCACATGGGTCTGATTGTGGAACCTAAATCTGACACGATGTGTTAAATAACCACAAACACCAAGTCTACATGATGAGTAGAATGTAAACTCACTGTGGAAATAAGAACAGAGGTTAAAAAAAAACTAAACCTGTACCTACCAGATATACTACTTCTCAGTATTTACCCAAAAGACTTCAGGCCAGCACATCACAGAGTCAAGGTGCATTAGCATGTACTGCAATCCCTAGTCACAGTAGCTAGGTTAGAGAAAAAATGTAAGTGTCCAGGGGAACAGAGTGAAAATATGTATTGTGTTTACAATGGAGCCTTTAGTCCTAAACAAGAATAAGGTATACCACTTACAAAGATATAGATATAAATAAAAAGTGTTGTATTTTTCTGTCATTTGTTGGTCCCAGGCAGTACAGATACATACAATCATATGTGCTGGTGACATGGAAATAGGAACAAAACAATCTGTGTAATTAAAGGGAATGATGGGGTGAGAAAGGAAGGGTAGGGAGGTCAGCAGTCATACGCTCAAAATACATCATATACTTGCACGAAAGTTCTCTTAGGTAACCCTGGATAATCATTTAAAAATTTAAAAACAGAACAAGGAAGGGTGCATCATACCCAGAAAATAGCACCCACGGCCCTTCTCTTCCTCTTCGGGTTGATCTGGTTTATCTTCTGGATCCTCCCTAAGCCTTAAAGGCGGGGAATATAGATGCTCTGCTTTAGCTTGAGCGCTTAGCCATTGCTTGTTCTCAGACCTGTGAGTCATGAACTTACCATCACCCACTGCAAAGAGAAACTGTCAGTTAAGGCTGAGAGTAACAGTATTTGTCTAAGAGAGTAAACACAAATATCAAGAAGGCACTTTGGAGTCACACAAATTCAACTACAATACAGTAAAGTCTCTCCTATGGCCTTGAAACCCTTCACTTGTGGAGTTATGACTGGGTTTATAGGATGAGGCATGCATTTCCTCCTGTGGAGCAGGCCTCAGAACCAATCAGAGGGTGGTTGGTTGCTCCCATACCAGTCTTGTTGCTGTGGTACCAGTGGACAAGGCTTGTCTGGCACGTTGGTATTGCCACTAACTAAGGTTCACAGCTGGGTAAGATCAATGATGACCATTCTTCCCCTGCAGCCATGAATTTGGTAATAAATGCTTTAGTACTGTGTTACTTGGCCTTATTACATTTATTTCTAACTTACTTGGCTACTTTTATTCACTTTTTATTATGTTTATGTTAATGGTACAAATTGATCTCCTCTCAACATTGTGAAAAGTTTTATTTTTATTTTTTTAAACTGAGGCACTTTTATTTGTGTTTCTTTTACCCAGGGATAATTGTTTGGTATTCTTTAGTTTTGAGATAGGGCCTCATTTCATACCCTAAGCTAGCTTTGAACTCATTGCATAGCTCAGGCTGACCTTGAACTTATTGTGATTCTCTTTCCTTGGCCTCCTGTGTAGTGGGACTACAAGTAGGTACCACTGGGCCTGCTTGCAGGTGGGCTTTTAATTCTCAAGTATTTGAAAATTACAAAAAAAATAGTAACATGATTATCTAGGAATATCGAAAGGAAGAATAGAGCAGATAGTTTATGTAGTTTGGAAGTAAGTAATAAGTTTATGTAGTTTGGAAGTAAGCAATGGAGTCTCATACATTGCAACTTATATACTCCTTAGTAATTTAATTCATATAATGGAACTGGATTCTGTGTCTATAAGGGAAATCCAGATATAAGATGTCATTCTTTTTCATATATTCCAGTCATTCTTCTGGGTTTGTGGGAACTTTAAAAGCCTCAGAGATTTACATCTTGTGTTAAGAGACCATAGTGTGACTAAGGGAGTTGAAGAAAATATATTAAATTAAGATCTGACACATGTAAAACAGCAAAGAAGCAAATAAAAGCAAAATGTACTAGAAACTTGGGGACAACAGTACTGAAATCTGACCCTTGTTGTGTTTCTGTCCCCACTCCAGCTCTAAGAAAAGTCGCAAAGTCTCTCGCATAGTAACATTCGTTGACTACATGGATGAAATTGCTTCTGAGTTAGGTGTCAAACCTAACCTGCTCTCTCTCCTCTTCTGGGATACAAAGCTGGCTAAGGAAGTTTTCTGTGGTCCTTGCACCGCTTACCAGTACCGTCTACAGGGGCCGGGGAAATGGGCAGGGGCTCGGGCAGCCATCCTCACTCAGAGAGAAAGGATTCTCAAACCCCTGAGAACCCGGGTGGTCAAACAGTCTCACCTCTCTCACATGTTCTGGATCAAAAGTGTTTGTGTTGTCGTTTTCTTCTTTATTTCCATATTAGTTATCATGCATATCACAAGTCACTAACCTCATATTGACTGACATAGATAGTTATGCAACTTGAGAGTAAACTATTATTAATTAAACTGGATATCTTTGGATCAGTTAAATATAAGGAGAAACATTTATTATGCAAGTTTTACAACTTGATTTTCAAATGCACACAGAATTACTCCAACAATGACTTTATAAGAAAAGATTGAAAGGGTATGTTTATTACCATTTTACTCCAAACATAATTTGAAATAATTTGAGAAGTTTGTATGTAACATGACCATGAAGAATAATTAAAAGTGGAATGAATTTGGTTTATTATAATCTCAGAGAGACAGAAAGTGTGCAAGCTGTCTGGGATGACCTCATGTTCTTGCCTTTTACTACCACATGTTGGGATTCTAAGCCAGTGCCAGCCACTGGGCGCTGCTTGAGAAAGATTTATCAATAGAAAGATGTGACATTCATCAACTTACTACTTAATCAAACAGCACCATTTGTAAAAGTGCTACCAGTTGACATGACACACTGCAGCTCTGGATATGATGCACTAGGAGCTGATATGCATGCTGCTGCCAGAATGTTTAGCATGAATGAAGGAACCACCTGAGAAAATGAGAAGAAAACAACATTCCCAGGAATTCTTAGCTCCATTCTAAATAAAGGAGACTGAAATGCTATAATGATCAATGAAAATATCTGAACACTAAGTGACAATTCTAACATAAATGAGGCGATTTTAATATATACATGGTCTTATTTAATTAATGATGATACTGTGTGGTATACTAGCATTATATTTATGCAGCAAAATCTTCTTATTTCTAAGAGGTAGGCAAAAGTTGGAGTTAAGTAGCATAATGTAGACATTTTATTTGCAGTATATGTTGAAGTTTATCTATAGGTGAGAGACTGACAGGGAAAGAGCAAGAGACACCAAAGGAAAATGGTAGAGACAGAATTTCCACATATTGTGATTCTGGTTAAAAGTTGTCAACTGTTCATAGCAGTAATCTTTTGACCCTTTTGTAAACTTGAGAATTTCAAAATAAAAAATTAATTAAAAAACATATTTTTCATAATGATTTATGTACTAAAATGAGGAAGAGGTTTCCATGGGAGACTCTTCTAAGCAATGACCATATACTGTAGTAAACATATCTTCTGTGACAGCCTTGGTCTTAATGCTCCAGAACATTAAGACTACAGGAGACCATTCACTGGGAAACAGTTCTCCATCAAGCATTAGTGTTACAGACTGTGGGTCTGCTGTGGGATAACCAGGATCCTCTGGTCCAGGAAGGCACGGGTCCGGCTGAGATGACAGACAGAACAAACCACACACACACAAAGGCGGTTTGAATCTGAATGTATTTTGGAGCTCTAAGGCAAAGATTTTTATACAGGAAGAGTTGGTATTACCATTTCAAAAGATGTAGCCAGTGAGGCAGGCACAATTATCATAGCCATTTGGTATGAGGAAATGCAAAATCAATTAGGTGCAAAGCTTCTCAAGTAACAGATACAGAAGATCAATTTACAGATGCCATCAAACTTCCTGATTAGAATACAGAGTCACTCATAGTTTACAGTAAACTTTCAAAGAATTTGAAGTTTCTTATATCACCTGGGTCTTAACAAGTTCTTGTGAGAAATCCTTATCTAACTAACATTTAGCCTTCTACCTTGTAAAACAAAACTTCTTGACTTAATCAATGCTTTCAGTACCAGAGTGCCAGAGCCATCCTCATACACATATGCACAGCCATAAAAACCTGCATGTGGTTGGAAGGTTGTAATTATGTAAACAACTATGAGGCAAAGCATTGCAATTCTTAAAAGAGAGTTTGGCGGTTAGTGAATCGACTTCAAAGACCGGATTATCAGCCAGGCCATAGGAATCCCGGTGAAGAGAGAAAAGGAGGAAGTCAGGGCAAACTGCTACTTGAGAACTACAGGCCCATCTTAAATAGCTAGGAAGTAAGAGAATATAGCAAATTGCCAGGTGAGATTGCTGCTTCTAAATTTACAGAGAGTTCCATTATTCCCAGGAGACATTTCTTTTGTCCGCCTCTGTCTGTAAAGTATCAACTTTACAGACTTCACTGGGCCACCACAGCACATTAGCCCTCCTGTTGTGTAGCTAGTTGTGAAACTATTTCCTGGAAACTGAATTTCCTTCCTGAACAAAGGTGGGAAGGGAGTGCTTCAAAGCAAAGCTCATAACACATAACACGGAAGACAATAAAACTTGCAAGGCTTAGGAAGTTCCTGAAAAGAATGGCACTCACTATGTCCTGCCCCAAGGTTATAAAGGCCCTAACTCTAGTAGAGTCTCCTTGCAAGTAAAAAAGAAAGCTCCATGGATTTGGCTTTTGTGCCTCAGCAGCAGCAGTGTTTTCCTTTGGTGAAACCTCAAACTCACTTCAAATGGCTGGTAGAATTTCAGGTGCCTGGCATACAGTGGTGTGGAGAAAGGACTATACAAGAGATCTTCAAGTTCTGTTTACATAGCATTCTGTTCTTGATTTCATACTAAGTATCACAGAAGTGTCAGCTCAGACTTTCTTCTTACCTGTTTTTCATTATTACTGTCATCAGTTAAGGATTTCAAGGCTGTAATCTTTAAGTCATGTGTACCTTTTACAAAGAATCATTTTACTGAGCTGTAGCAATTGACCCTATAAATCTACCCCAGTCTAGGTAAACTGCCACCAGCTACAGTGTGCTGAGGAAAAAATAAACTAAGAGTACTCAGTTCAGGCTCTCCTCATTTACTCGGTCACAATAAATAACTGGCTTCTGCCTTGGACCTTTGACATGTGACCTGGGTCAACATCAAACCAAATATTGAGTGAAGAAGAACTTGCTCTTAGATGTAGAACAAAGCTTTGATGAAAGTCCTTCTTCTTGTTGTTCTTGTTCTTGTTCTTGTTCTTGTTCTTGTTCTTGTTCTTCTTCTTCTTCTTCTTCTACTTCTTCTTCTTCTTCTTCTTCTTCCTCTTCCTCCTCCTCCTCCTCCTCCTCCTCCTCCTTCTCCTTCTCCTTCTTCCTCCCCGTCCCCCTAACAATAAATAATACTTCTTCATCCCACATTGCTGAGAGAACTCCTCAAAGATACACATTTTACCTATTCCCATTTTTACTTCAGATTTTCACCAAGAGAAGAGAATTCAGCATTGGCATTTCAAACATTTGGGAATTGTCACAAAAAGAAATGTACTAATTCTGGGTGGTCTAAGAAGACAAAACTAGGGTTTATAAGAAAATATTCTAGAGAAATAGAGTTCTGCTCTGAGTCTGGAAGATGATTCTAATGACTGGAGTTTCTGTGATCAAATGGGCTGACTTGGGAAGCTTTGCAACCCCAGTTTCTGGAGTGCTTACTAGGAGGATGAGTAGTCACACAGTTCACAGGCGCTCTAATGTTGTAGGCCTAAGGCAGTAATGGAGTGACTTGGAATTTCATAGGCATTATTTTGAATCTGATTTTGCAGATGCATGCATAAGTTTGAACAAAGTTTTAAGATATAATGACAATTTATAGTGCAATGACAAAGGCAAAAATCTTAATCACACAACAACAAAAATGATGAGCGAAGAAGCAGCAATTACATTAACATCTCTTATTAGAAAAGAATAAATGAGTGACATACTATTACAGGAGAAAATATACTTAGAGTTTTTTTAAAAAAAAAAAAACTAGAGTGGCTTAGTCTCTACGAGCTTTAAGGGGTCCAGTTAGTTGATACTGTTGTTCTTCCAATGGGGTTACCATCCCCTTCAGCTCCTTCAATCCTTCCCCTAACTTTTCCATAGGGGTTCCCAACCTCAACCCAATGGTTGGCTGTAAATATCTGCATGTCTTAGTCAGGTAATGTTTGAACCTCTCAGAGGACAGCCATGTTAGGCTCTTGTCTGTAAGCACAACATGGTATCAGTAATATTGTCAGAGTTTGGTGCCTGCCCATTGGATGAATCCAAGTTGGGCTGGTCACTGGATGGCCTTTCCTTCAATCTTTTCTCCATTTTTGTCTTGTCCCTGCATTTCTTTCTGACAGGAACAATTCTGGGTCAAAACTTTTGAAGGTGGTTGGTGGCCCTATCCCTCCACTGGAGCCCTGTTTATCTACTGGAAGTGGTCTCCAGGTTTCATCTCACCATTGTTAGGCATTTTGGCTAAGGGAAACCCATTGAGTCCTAGGGACCTCTCACATCTCAGGTCTCTAGGAGTTTCTAAAGGTTCCTCCACACAAATTCCCCAACCCTCACAGCTGCATATTTCCATTCATTCTCCTGGCCCTCTGGGATTCTCTCCTGTCTTCCTTCCATATCTGATCCTGCCCCCTTTCCCCTCACTCTCTCCTCTCCCATCTAGGTCTCTTCCTCCCTCTCTGCCTCCCTAATTATTTTGTTCTCCCTTCTAAGTGGGATTGAAGCATCCTCACTTGGGCCTTCCTTCTTGTTAAACTTTATATGGTCTTTGAATTATATCATGGGTATTCTGTACTTTCTGGCTAATATCCACTTATCAGTGAGTACCTACCATACATGTCCTTTGGGGTCTAGGTTATCTCACTTAGGATGATGTTTTATAGTTCAATCCATTTGCCTGCAAAATTCATGATGGCCTCATTTAATAGTATTACACTATGTAATTGAACCACAATTTCTGTATCTATTCTTCACCAAATAACACATTTTGAGTGGTCCATGGCCCCTGGCACATATGTAGCAGAAGACTGCCTTGTCTGGTCTTAGTGGGAGGGGATGCATCAATTCATGTAGATACTCGATGCCCCAGGGAAGGGGGATGCTAAGAAAGGTGAGGTGGGGGAAGGAGCACCCTCTCAGAGGCAAAGGAAAGGGGAAGGGTGTAAGCAACTCTTGAGGGGGGGGAACCAATAAAGGGACAACAATTAGAATGTAAATAAATAAAATTCTTTAATAAAAAATTAAAAGCTGGGAGGCAAGGAGGAATA